>NW_007734987.1:71620-83360 GCF_000696425.1 Galeopterus variegatus
CCTAGCCCAGGGCTGCGGGTCCTGCTGTGGATCCAGCTGCTGACAGCCTGGCACTTGTTGACCTTCTCCCCATAGGACCACCATCTCCACAAGCCAACCTTCCTTCAACTGACTTGCCCTGCCTGGACAAACTCCCTTCCTACCTGTGCTGAAAACCATCACACTATCACCAGAAACTCTGAGATTCACCTCCTTTATTAAAAGCTGTGAGTCAGCATGAGGGAGCGCAGAGTACTTCTCTCTCATTCTCTGATTCCTTATGTCTTCTGGGTCGTGTGCCAGCTTTGTACACCATTGACATGGAGTGATCGTCTCAGCTTTGATTCTGATTCATAATCTTTGAAATTATGCTTTCTTTTTCAGTGTACTCAAGGTTCTTGTATCCCACTTTCTCCTTTTATGCCCGCTTTGAGTTTTATCTCTAGAATAGGGTGGTCTTAATAAATTATTAATTAA
Organism: Galeopterus variegatus; assembly: GCF_000696425.1. Classification (NCBI taxonomy): domain Eukaryota; kingdom Metazoa; phylum Chordata; class Mammalia; order Dermoptera; family Cynocephalidae; genus Galeopterus; species Galeopterus variegatus. Next base: position 72,077 of record NW_007734987.1, read on the forward strand.
TTCTGTATCATTATTCACTTCATTTTGTTTGTTTATTTTATTGTGGTAAGAACAGTTGACATGAGATCTACCCGTCTAGTAGATTGTCACGTGTTCTCTACATTATCAGTGTATCATATACAGTAGAGACACGATTGCATAGCAGATCTCTACACCTTATTCATCGTGTGTAACTCAATTATAACACCCAGCGATGAGAGCTCCCCATTTCCTCCTACCCCAGCCTCTGGAAACCACCATTCTATTCTTGGCTTATATGACTTTGACTATTTTGGAGACCTCATGTAAGTGGAATCATGTAATACTTGTCCTTCTGTGACTTGCTTATTTCACTTAGTGTTCTCCAGATTTATCTATGTTATTGTAAATGGCCCGACTTCCTTCTTTTTAAGGCTAACTAATATTCTATAGTGCATAGGTACCACAGTTTCTTTATCTATTCATTTATTGAAGGATGTTGGCGTTGCTTCCACAGCTTGGTTATTTTGAAGTTATTTGGAATAGTGCTACTCTGAACATGGGTGTATCTCTCCAAGATCCTGCTTTCATTTGTGTGTATACGTAGCTAGTAGTCAGATTGCTGGATCATATGATAATTTTCTTTTTAACATTTTGAGGAACCTCCATATTGTTTCCATGGTGGCTGCACCATTTTACATTCCCACCCATGAACGAGGGTTGCAGTGTCTCCACATCCTTGCCAGCACCTTCAGTGGTTTTGTTTTGCATAACAGCCTCACCCAATATTCCAGTGTTTCACTTACTCTAAAATTATAATAATGTTCAAATATTGAGTGACATCCTGCATGTTCTTGTCAAAATACACGAACAAGGAACAGTGTCCCTTCTCCTGTGCAGTGTGTGGCTGGGCACTGCCAACATTTACATGCCTTTCCTGACTCCAAACTTGTGAGGCTGGCCATCCCACTCCCTTCTAACAACTGCATATTCATTTTTACAACATTCTCAACCAGACTAAGTCAATCCTGCTAATCCTGAAGCCATTCTTTCTCTGTTAGGTGCCTTGACATAAACGGGCTCTGGTCCTACTCATGTCACTTTTAAGTTCCACTTTCCAAGGGCATCTTCCTCTCTTGTTCTCCCGTTCCATGATCCCTGACTGTCGCTCCCAAATTGTGATATTTCCCATAGGTTAGTGTGAACTTTCATTTGGTTTATTTCTACCATAATATTTAAGAGCCAGTTATGATGTTACATGTCATAAAAGCCTAATTATATATTTAGATGGCCGCTCCCAAATTGTGATATTTCCCATAGGTTAGTGTGAACTTTCATTTGGTTTATTTCTACCACAATATTTAAGAGCCAGTTATGATGTTACATGTCATAAAAGCCTAATTATATATTTAGATGGCTCAGGTTTTCTTCTTCAATCTCTTTCAAAGCCTACATGTAAGACTTGGAGGAGAATTCCTGTCTTTGTAAGGTTTCATGGGCTCTCCTTTGTCATGTTTTGATCACCAGATTGTTACTTGTGATCCAGCAATCTTGCTTTCTCCCCGAGTTGTCCCCAATAACTTTGGCTGATGCTTATATATTTTGGAATATTTTTTCCTACTGTAGTTGAATTGGGGGTTAAAGACAATTCCTCATGTGTGTTCTCTGGATTAATACAATATTATTGTATAAATGACCAAATACTGATTTCAGAAAATTGATCTGGACTTTGTTGTCTTTGTTCAAAGTAAATACAAAGTTCAGCAATTTTTCTGCAAGTTTGTCCTTGGAATCCCCCATATATTGTGCATCAGAAAAGGACCCATGGCATATTCTCAGGTATCTGTTGAAAAGAAAGGTTTTGCTCCCTGAATCATGCCCTCCAATAGCACTGCCTGTGTATTTTATAGAGCATGAAAATGCCTTCAATAATACCAATACAGGGAGCTACATCAAGGTCAAATTGGGTAATGGGAGAGTGGGAACATGGCCATATTTAGAACTTATTTATTTACAGAAGGTGGAAGACATAGAGTAAGAGAAGAGAAATAAGACTGTGGAATTCAATGACAGCTATATCCTAAACAAAATATAAGCAAATCAAATCCAGTGCCAGATACATATGATTATAACTACAAATAATTATTTTCAGACATTATTAATATTTAAACATTGATCAGTTTTTAAAATCACTTTTACTGAGAAATGTACAATCATCATAACATTATCCCAATACATAAAGAAAAAGTTTTTCATAAATTTTAACACATTTTCAAAAGGTAAACCTTAACAAATAAGGAATAGAAAAAGATATGCTGTTCTTACGAAAAGAATCTTTAAAAAAAATACCAAAACTATCATATTTAACTGTGCAATGTTGAGAGTTCTCCCTCCTATAACAAGAATGTACAAAGACATCCACTAGACCTTCTATCCAGCATTGCACTGAAAGGCCTAAATGTGAACTAGGATTTAAAAAATTAAAACATAAAAAGACTGTTATAAAATTGACAAAACTATCACCATTAATAGATGATATGATTCTGTGTGCACAATTTCCAATAAGGTAAATTGATTGATAAACTATTAATAAAATAAGAGAGAAAGAGAAAAGGGGAAGGAAGGAAGGGAAGGAAGGAAACACACCAGAAATGCTCAGTCAGTGACTTGAAATCTCTGACTCTTGCTGGTAAACAGGTTAGGACTAGAGTCACCAATTTATCTCCATTTGCCCACAACTGGTCCAGTCAATCCCTGTAAGTCCTACATCCTGGGAAACCCCTCAGTCCTGGGCAAACTAGGATGAATGGTCACCTTGGGACATAAATCATTTGATACTTTCTGAACCCCAGTGTATTTTTTGTTTTTCTGTCCACCTGGTTCAGTTCTGCTCTACCATATGGAATATATTGTGCCAAATATCCCCTTCCCAAGTGTCTTATAGAACTGGGATACACAGGTGGAGGGGTTGTACAGAGACAGATGCTTGTTAGTCTTAAATCTCATTTTTGTGGGTGAACAGACTTGGGCCCAGGCATGAATTCAAATCATCACTGCAAACATATCAGCATGATTCCCCTCCCTACAGATACTTCTCAAAAGAACAAGCTAGGGAGAGGCAACTTCCCTGCACCTCCCCTGGCCCCAGGAACCATCACATGACCAGATGATGACCAGAGCAGAAACAATGCTGATGAGGTGACCGCCTTCCGTTCATCTGAAAAAAATTTCTGTAATTATTCTCAATTAAAAACTGATTAAACACTTTCAAAAGATTTTTAATATTTAGGGAAAAAACTTGCTCATTGTCAATTCCCAAACTGAATGGAAAACAATGTAAAAAACAACAAGGAAAATCCAAACTTCAGAAGCCCAGTGCATAAAGGGCCCAGGTTGGAAAGAGTCATCAGATTCTGGAAAACTCACCTCTGAACAGAAGCCCACTACCACTCCTCATACAATGACTAAGTCCTGCTGCTCCTCTTGCTGCCAGCCCACCTGCTGCAGGACCACCTGCTGCCGCCCCAGCTGTGGCTGCAGTCCTTGCTGTGTGTCCAGCTGCTGCCGCCCTTGCTGCGGTGTATCTAGCTGCTGCCAGCCCAGCTGCTGTGGGTCCAGCTGCTGTGGCCAAAGCTGCGGTGTGTCCAGCTGATGCCACCCTTGCTGCCACCCCAGCTGCTATGGCTCACCCTGCTGCCAGCCAGTTTGCTGCACAACTGTGCACTGCACAAGTACCTGCTACCAACCCACTTGCTGCTACCTGCCCAGTTGCCTAGCCCAGGAGTGTGGATCCAGCTGCTGCCAGCTTTGCTGCTATTGATCCTCTCACCATAGAATTATCTGGCACAGCCCACTTCCTGACAACCAACGTGCCAGTTCCCCAGTTACTGCCACAAGCTAGATCACCAGGCTTTGCTAACGTCTAGCACACTGCTATCATCTTTCTATTAGTTTCTTGATTAAAGGGCTTTGTGAGTCATCTCAGCGGTATGCAGTTGACTTCACCCTGATTTTCTGTATTCTAATTTGCTGTTGATGTCTGTGGTAAGTGCAGACTTGGGGGTTCCCTGACCTACTGTCATTGTCTTAACCTTAGAAAAATGATCATCATCTTCCCTCTACATAATCTAAAACATAAATCTTTATCATAGTTTTCTTAGGCTTCTTCCATGTTTACTATCTCCTTATAATCACGTTTTTTCTAATGTACTCATTATTTTTCTTCCTTACTTTTTTTCATGATTACTTTGCATTGTCTTCCCAGCTGTGGAGAAGCTCCCTTTGTTCCTTCCCAATAAAGTCTTTGCTGTTTTCCAGCCTATACTGTGATTTTGCTTAAGCCTGACAATGACCATTAAGTTCATCAATCCACCATGATCATCTCCTTTTTTTTTTTCCAGGTGAATAAAGTGACTCCATAAGGTCATGTGGCTAGGTACACACAGAAGTTGATCAAGGGCTTACAGACTCTGATCCTTGCTCCAGGGTGCATACATTTACATCTTACTAAAATCACATAAAAAGAGAGCGAAAAAAGGTGGTCTGACCACTGAGCACTGGGAAAATGCGTGCTTTGAATTGCCTGTCTACAAGAAGATAAACCTTTTCATATGCAGATGATTTTTCTGTTTACAAATATATGAGGGATCTTCAAAAATTTCGCAGAAAATGTGTATTATGAAAAAGCTATGCATGGATTATAAAAACTTTTTGCAACAAAATAATTTACATCTTACTAAAATCACATAAAAAGAGAGCGAAAAAAGGTGGTCTGACCACTGAGCACTGGGAAAATGTGTGCTTTGAATTGCCTGTCTACAAGAAGATAAACCTTTTCATATGCAGATGATTTTTCTGTTTACAAATATATGAGGGATCTTCAAAAATTTCACAGAAAATGTGTATTATGAAAAAGCTATGCATGGATTATAAAAACTTTTTGCAACAAAATAACCTCCTGTTATCTTGTTATAAAATGACTGAACAGGACCTAGTTCGAGGCACTAAGAAGACATGAGTTTGAAAAGATCCCCTATCAGAGCAACATGAATTCTAAAATTTAAGCAACAACAAACATTAAATTTATGGTGAAGCTTGAGTGGAAGAATGATAACTTCACTGATGCTTTATGAAAAGTTTGTGGGGGACAATACCCCCAAAATCAGAAGTTCACAAATGGATAACTCATTTAGAGAAGGGATGAGGTAATGTCAAAGATGAAGCCAACAGCAGCAAACCATCCACATCAATTTGCAAGGAAAAAAATTAACTTTGTTTGTGCCCTAATTGAAGAGGACCAGTGATTAACAGCAGAAACAGTAGCCAACACCATGGACATCTCAATTGGTTCAGCTTACACAATTCTGATTGAAAAATCACAGTTGAGCAAACCTCCCACTCGATGGATGCCAAAACTGTTGCAGATCAGCTGCAGACAAAAGCAGGGTTTCCAATGGAAATTTTAAACAAGTGGAATCAAGATCCTAAAGCATTTCTTGGAAGAGCTGTAGCAGGAGATGAAACACGGCTGTATCAGTGCATCCTGAAGACGAAGCTCAGTCAAAGCCACGGTTACTTAGAGATGGAAGTGGTCCAGTCAAAGCAGAAGTAGACCAGTCAAAAGCAAAGGTCATGGCCACAGTTTTTTGGAATGCTCAAGGCATTTTGCTTGTTGACTTTCTGGAGTGCCAAAGAATGATAACAACTGCATATTATGAGAGTGTTTTGAGAAACTTAGCCAATGCTTTAGCAGGAAAACACCCAGGAAAGCTTCAGCAGAGAGTCCTTCTCCACCACAATGCTTCTGCTCATTCTTCTCATCTAAAAATGGCAATTTTAGGCCGGCCCGGTGGCGCACTGCTACAGTGCGCCGCTTGGGAGCGTGGTGGCGCTCCCGCCGTGGGTTCGGATCCCACATACAGACCGGTTCCCGCTCACTGGCTGAGCGAGGTGCGGGAGCAACACCGAGGGTTGCGATCCCGTTGCCGGTCCCAGTCCGGTATGGGCACGACACTGAGGGATGCGATCCGTTGCCGGACACGAAAAAAAAGAGACAAAAAGGAAAAAAATAATAATAACAATGGCAATTTTGTAAGGGTTTCAGTGGAAAATCATTAGGCCTCCACCTGACAGTTCTCGTTTGGCTCTTTCTGGCTTCTTTTTTTCCCCTAATCTTAAAATATCTTTAAAGAGCACCCATTTTTCTTCAATTAACAATGTAAAAAAAAAAAAAAAAAGACTTCATAGACATGGTTAAATTTCCAGGATCTTCAGTTCTTTAAGAATGGACTAAATGGCTGGTATCATCACTTAACAAAAGTGTCTTGAACTTAATGAAGCTTATGTTGAGATATAATGTTTACATTTTTTACTTTTAATTCCATCTTTATTTCTTATAAGACTAGTCAAGTGCAGTAGTGAGAAAGAGGGAAAGAGTAGAACAAGGAATTTGATCTGTAACTGACTGTGAACAATCAACTGAGATAACTCACTACCTCCAGACCAGTCATTAATTCCATTTTCCCATGAACTTTTTGAAGTCCCCTCATATTCTCCCACCTTTGTCCAAAACCCCAGTGACCACTCATACTTGTAAGGCCAGTAAACTGGTTTTAAGAGCCACCAAATAAGTTTGAGCATCTGTTGTATTATTAGCAATGTGCTGGCACATTTTAGCCAGAGACTCACCTAAGGACACTTGTACTTTATCTCAGGGGATGGCATTCTGGATGGTCTCTTTCCCCTACTGTGTGGAATGTATATTTTTTAAAAAAAAATCAAGTAAAACACATACCCCCAAGGCTATATTTCATGCTCCCCCGTACTTTGAGTCATTTTTTTTTTGTCTTGACTAGACGTTATGAAAGAAATTAAGTATATACACAGTTCTAGAAATTGAGCTAACCACATCAAGGATATTTTACCTCTGATCCATCCGTAATCCCCACAAAGCACCATCCTGTGTTTTATGAGATGCAACTGAAGAACAAATCAAACACAGATGTATCTGTAATTTTGTGGAGGGACTGCCTAACTCATAACAGGAGAAGGAGAGAAGGCTAGGTAATAATATTTGCTTATTACACTTAGATATTGGTCTAAATCAGTGCTCCTCAGCCTTGGCACTGTTGATATTGGGCCAGGTAATTCTGTGTTGGCAGTGCAGAGGGGTGCTGTTCTGTGCATTGAACACTGAGTGGTATCCCTGGTCTCTGTCCACTAGATGCCAGTAGCTCCCCTCCCAGTTGTGTCTTTCAGAGCTAGGATGGTGGAGAAAGTGAATAAATGGTAAAAGAAAAGGTATAGAATTTATAAAGGAATTGTCTAAGTGTGTAGAACTAAATAATAATAAAACACGACATATTAACATTCAAGGGAGGCAATAAAAGCAGTGTTCTGAGGATAATTTATAGCTTCAAGTCTTTATACTAGGAGAGGAAAACCTTACAACTAATGAGCTAAGTGTCCCATCTCAAGAAACCAGGAGAAGAGCGTTAGCATTGCTCCCACACTACATAGGAAAAAACAAATAGGAAAATTGAGTGAAAATTAATAAAAGAGAGGAAAACCTTACAATTAATGAGCTAAGTGTCCCATCTCAAGAAACCAGGAGAAGAGCATTAGCATTGCTCCCACACTACATAGGAAAAAACAAATAGGAAAATTGAGTGAAAATTAATAAAACAGAAAATAAAGCAAAAATTGTGAATTTCCACAGAGCGAAAAGTTTGGTCTTTTTAAAAAATGAACAAAATAGGAGGAGGGGTAAAGGGCCACAAAAAATGTTTACATTGTGTAATGATAAATTTTTTTTTAATGTGAACAAAATATATAAAACTCTGGCAATATCGGTCAGCTAAAAAACTAAGACAGAAATAAATAATATTGTGAAGGAAAGGGTGGACATAAAATAAGGATAAAACAGATTTTTAAAATAATATGAAAATAAAAATGTTTTAATTATCTGTTGCTGTCTTATAAATTATTTATTGATTAATAACGACAAGAATTTATCATTTTTTTATGATTTCATGGGCTGACTGAGCCCATTTCTTTTGCTCCACATAGTATTGACTGGGAAAAAATATCCACGAAGGATTGGTCTCAAGAGCAAATTAACACCTACCACAAAACAATAAGCACAAACAACTCAACAGAAAATTAGGTAAAATTAGGTAAAAGATGTGGACGGGAATTTTACATTAGAGGAAACCTGTATGGCCAATAAACATGTGAAAAGATACTCATCCTCATAAGTAACAAAAAAATACAAATCAAAACCTCAACCCGATGCCGATTCACACCACTGTAGTGGGAAACAACGTAAAGTCTGACAATAACAAGGATTAAGGAGGATGCAAATCCACAAAATTTCTTGTACATTGGAGGAGGGTAGAAAGTGGTATAAATTTGTACAGCTACTTTGGAAGACAAATTAGCATTTTCTTCTAAAGACAGACCAACCGTCGGTCAATCAAACTTGCCAGTAAATTTGCTCCCCTGGCCTGGTTGACAACCAGCATGCTTTCACCAAACATTCTGTTAGTTATCTTATTAAATTGTGGGGCTGCTGGTCTAAATAGTGAAGTGGAGCCTGCTTCCCTTTTTTCTTCCTCATTTCCTATAGATCAGTGTGCCAGCTGCTGGCAAGCTTTATCTGTCCTTGACATGAAAGTCAAGATCTCAGCCTTGGAAAAGTTATCATCCCATTTTCCCTCTAAGAATCTTAAAAAGCAAATCCTTAGGATTATTCTCTTAAGGCTCTGCAACTGATCACTAACTCTGCAAATGACTGAGGCCAACCATGTTGAACGTTATTCCCATGTTCTTCTCACATTCATGAACACTTAGAATTATCAAAGTCTTTACTATTGCGGACCGTGCACTGGGGTTTCGTTCTGCACAGCTATTCCCTTAAAAGGCCCTGCATGTATATTGTGTATCATATTATCTCTTCTAATCGCACAATAACCCCACAAGGTGGGCAGAGCAAAGATGATCATTTCCACATTACAAATGGGATAATTCACTGGCCTCAAGTCATACAACTGGTAATTGACAGAACTGGGTCCAGGATCCAGATGATCTCACTCCTGATCCAGGGCATTATTATTTAGATATTAATGCAAGTAGAACTAACTCTGCTGACTGACTTTTGGGAAGGCGTATAATTTGAGTTGCTTGTCTACTAATGAAAATAATAACACCTTGCACACACAGGTCACTTTTGTGCCTAAAATGCAGAATACCTAAACCAAAAAAAAAAAAATACTAAGAAACACCCTGTAGTGCACACAAGCCACATTTTATGTCTCCAAACCGGATCAACTTAGCTTCCCTATCAGAGAATTAAAAGGATAATATATACTCCTGCTTATAAAATCCTAGGAATTGAAGTAACTGAGCAATGGGTATTCTCGTACAACCTTTTGATTCAACCAGTCTCTGTATATTGTGAGGCAAAGTTGAAGCTGAGGAGATTCAAAACCAGAGTATTTGCAAAAATAAATAAATAAATAAACAGAAGGAGTTGAGAAAGAAAGAAAAGAGACTGTGCAGTCCTAGAAGCCATGTTGGATATGATAGGTATAAGTGTAGTCCCCCAAAGTGGGAGCCAGATTTTCCAAAGAAGAAATTACCAATAAAGAGAATACCCACATATTTGCTGGGAAAAGACCAGACACTGGCTCAGGGAGGAAAAGAATATTTCATGTACAGAGTCATCTCTTTGTGATTAGGTCTTAAAGACCAAGCAGGGTAGAGGGATTTTTTTGAAGAGGCTTCCAGGTTGTTTGACTTGCTAAGTGCTCCTCTGATTCATGATGGGGAGAAGGATGAGCTGAGGGATTGTCTACAGGTATTAGCCTAGATATTTTCTACCATTTCTAATTCATAATCCTGCAAGGTTTTATCATCCCCATTTTACAGATAAGAAAACAGAGGCTAAGAGAGACGAGGTAACTTGCTCAAAGTTCCACAGCTAGCCAACTGTCTACTTGGCTTCAAACAGGCTGTGTGGACTGTGTTTCATGCTCCTGTCAGTCTAGAGTGTTGTGACATTATGATATATATTTTTCAGTTTTCTTCCACAGTTCCTGGCTCATACCTCTCATAATTTTTATTCTAATCTTCCTCTGCCTATCTGTCTTGGAGCTGGCCATGAAGAAATTCTGTGACCTACCTTGTCTGATTGTAGGTCACAAGATCCCCATTCCAGAGGGATTCTGCCCATGCCTGGGAGGAAGAAATGCTGCACAGAGAGGCCAAGAAGAATCTGAACAAACAGGCCTTGCTGGGTTTCTCCGCTCAGTCTGTTAGTATTAGATCATTTTTGTCCAATCACATTTCTACACAGTTGCCCATACTTTAATCATGCCTACATAATAAAGCCTCCATAAAAACCCAAAGGGACTCGGTTTGGAAAGCTCTGGATAGGTGAACACATGGAAGTTTCTAGAGGGTTTCATGCCCCTTCTCCTATACCTTGCCCTGTGCATCTCTTCATCTGTACCCTTTGTAATATCCTTTATGATAAACTGGTAAACGTCAATGTTTCCCTGAGTTCTGTGAGCCACGCTAGCAAATTAATCAAACCCAAAGAGGGGTTTCTAGAATCCCCAACTTGAAGCTGATTTGTCAGAGGTTCCTGAGGACCAGATTTGCAACTGGTGTCTGAAGTGAGGACAGTCTTGGAGGACTGAGCCCTCAATTTGTGGGATCTGACACTATCTCCAGGCAGATGTCAGAACTACATTAAGTTGTAGGACACCCAGGTGGTGTCCACCACAGAGTTGATTGCTTGCTTGCTGGTGAGGAGAGATCGCCACACGTCTGGTGTCAGAAGGGCATTGTGAGGGTACAAAAGGAGAGACCGAGTTTGTTGTTTCCACTCAAGAGAGAACACGGGTCAACAAAGTCTTGACTATGAAAGCAGATTATGTGATGCGTTCGCACAGTTTCATCTCCTTTTCCTACCAACAGTTGAGACTTTGGGAGGGAGACTGAGCACGAACGAGTTTGTTGTTTCCACTCAAGAGAGAACACGGGTCAACAAAGTCTTGACTATGAAAGCAGATTATGTGATGCGTTTGCACAGTTTCATCTCCTTTTCCTACCAACAGTTGAGACTTTGGGAGGGAGACTGAGCACGAAGAGTTTCATCTGAATACTGAAGTTGTCTTTTATGGGCCGGCCCGGTGGCGCACTTGGTAGAGTGCGGCGCTTGGGAGCACGGCGGCGCTCCCACCGAGGGTTCAGATCCCATATAGAGACCGGTCCGCTCACTGGTTGAGCGCGGTGCGGGCGCGACACCGAGGGTTGCGATCCC
>NW_007734988.1:0-2189 GCF_000696425.1 Galeopterus variegatus
AGTTTTGAGTTCTCCGCTTAGGTTTCGGTTTCCCAGAATCAGCCCGAAGCAAGTTTAAAATAGCTGAGGTACTTTCCCAAAATGGCTGGCGGCCCGGGCGTAGCCCAACATAATTTTACCGTATGATCCAGAATTTATGCTTCTAGGTACATATCCAAATGATTTGAAAACATATTCATATAAAACCTGCACACAAATGCTTGTAACTCCTTTATTTATAATTTGCCAATAATTGGAGCAATCAAGATATAGGTGAATGGATAAAAAAAAGTGTGGTGTATTTGCACAATAAAATATTATTTAGTGACAAAAAGATATGAGCCATCAAGTCACAAAACACATGCAGAAACCTTAAATGAATATTGCTAAGTAAAAGAAGCAAGTCTGAAAAGGCTGTAAACCGTATGATTCCAACTATATAACATTCTGAAAAAATAAAACTATGGGGACCATAAAAACATCAGTGATTGTCATGGGTTGAGTGATAAAGTGGAAGTGATGAATAAGGGAACACAGGGAATTTTTTCGGACCATGAAACTATTCTGTATGATTCTGTAATGGTGTAAACATAGCATTATGCCTTTGGAAAAACTCACAACTATACACCACAAGGAGTGAACCCAAATGTAAGCTATAGACTTTAGTTTATAATGTATCAATTTCAGTTCCTCCATTGTGATAAACGTAGCACATCAAAGCAGGATGTTAGTAACAGGGAAGCTATGGGTGAAGAAGAGGGAGTGTATGGGAACTCTCTTTAATTTTAGATAAATATTTTATTGTATCTAAGACTGGTCTAAGAAATAAAGTCTGTTAATTTTTAAAAAATTGCTTCAATATACTGATGTCTGCAGCTGTGATTTAAAAAAATGAAAAATAGTAATAATTAAGATGTGGACTTGTGACCATTTTGTTTGTCATCACTGCATGCATTACACACTAAATTGTTGCAAAACCTTCTAATTCAAAATTCAGGGACTATTGTGATTTATGGTATATTATTGCTCTCAAGACAATGAATTGTTTACTATGATATGTATTTATTTCTGTTTATTTACCGTTTTACTAAAATGTCTTTTATTGGATCCAATGAGAAAGGAAAGAAAATACAGTTGTCTATAACTTTTGTTCAAACCTAAAAATTTAAAAATAAAGGTATTTCCTATGGACTGAATGTTTATGTCCCCCATAATTTACATGTTGAAAACTAATCCCAAGGTGATGGTATTAGGAGGTGGATCTTTAGGAGGTAATTAGATTATGAAGGTAGAGCCATCATTAATGGGATTAGTGCCCTTTCAATGGGCTGAAAAGCCCAGAGTTCTCCCCTTTTATCATGTGAAGATACAGCTACAAGATCCCATGTATAAACCAGAAAACATGGCCTTTATCAGACACTGAACATGCCAGCAACTTGATCTTGGACTTCCCAATTCCAGAACTGTAGAAAATAATTTTTGGTTGTTTATAAGCTACCCAGTCCATTGTATTTTGTTATAGAAACCTGAAGGGACTAAGACAGTATTCAAAAATAATCAAATAGATGTTCCACAGAAGCAGTGATATTTTATGCATACTAACTGAAAAAAAATGAGATATTTATAGAGTAATTCAAGTTATCAATATTTTATTATTTCTAGTTTTGCTTTCTTTTTTTCCTTATTCTGAATTCAATAATAATATCAATTACTCAAATAAATAATTGAGGTGTACTCAAAATTTGTTTTGTGTTAGTTACAGAAATATCTTATTTAGTAACAATAAAATTTAGGCATAAAAAGTGAGAGGCAGAATAAGAGGTAGTAACACTGGCAAAAATGGTAGCGCCTGATGCAGACTCTTAAAGAATTTTTCTGAAACCATATGGTTGGAGAAAATTTAGAAACTTCAAGAGATACAAAATGCAGCATAGCCTATTGAACCATTCACTGGCAGAGATAAACATTGTTTACATGTATATGACAAATTCATCAGCTATTAAACAAAATGCGCTTTTTAAAAAAATAGACCTGTCAAAAAATTGTGTGCATATTACTACAGCCGTCATTGCATCTAATACTTAATGGTTTTATTGCAAATTTTCTCTTTTAATTTACACATTTATATATAAATAAAACTATGAAGTAAGACTATAAGGAGAGTAAAAATGTTTTTTCTATTACATATTCCAATTGCTCCATGACACAGG
>NW_007734988.1:2907-5282 GCF_000696425.1 Galeopterus variegatus
GTAAAGGCTAGTAAGTAAAATCTAGTTATGTTCATTAACTAAAATTAGAATATGTCTCACTGAAAGGAATATGATTGATGTAATATGACAAAGACAACCAAATATGACACGTTAGCTTCAAAATATTAAATGCCTTTGTAGATAAAAACAAAAATAAAATATCTGTTTTTAAGAGCATGGAGAAAATAAACATACAACTTAGTAACAAAGCCAAGACTCCATTAGGTTTTATCAAGCAATTATAACAGTCACAAGCAAATAAATTGCAATTTCTTTTAAATATACAGAAAATGTACAAAATAATAAAATAAAACTCTCATTAAAATATACTTTGGGTAATTTTTATTTTTAAGAATTTGTTAGAAGAAAATTGAATTAAAAATAATAATTAGGAGAAAATAATTTTAACCATAAAACAAATCATAATTAGAAAGAATATTTTAAATTAAATACTCACATATGCTAAGATAAAACTACTCACTTGTATATAAAAATATATTTTTATATATGTAAAAAGTATATTTATTTGCCAGTTATATTCTATAACTTCATCCTAAAATTTAGTCTTTTCCTTCATTTTCCTCCCTACCTTAAAAACTCTGCATATTTCAAGTATATTAGAATGTGAACAGAGCTTAATAATTCATTTGCCAAACGTTATATCATATAAACAATTCTAAAGAAGGTGACTCTTCCATGGTTATACAGCTAGCCAAAATGTTCATTCCAGCATATACCATTTAAAATAGAAACTCCTAGTTATATATAATCTTTTCCCTATTAAAAGAAGCAATTGAAACTTAACTTGTAAAAACTAACAAACCGATATTTTTGTTAAATACGTGGACGATCACAAAGCATTCATAGGGTTAGATATGGGTTAGACATAATTGATGCACAGAAAATTATATTTTCACTATATACAGTAACAAACCGATATTTTTGTTAAATACGTGGACGATCACAAAGCATTCATAGGGTTAGATATAGGGTTAGACATAATTGATGCACAGAAAATTATATTTTCACTATATACAGGCATATACATACTCATACACATATAAGTCAAGAAAATAAAGACTTTGGTATTTTAGGCTTCAGTGATTTTTAGAAATGTAGAAGAGATGAAACTGCAATAGCACACATTTTAAAATTCTGATTAAGAAGGCATAAAGGCAACATGAAATGGAAACCAAAGCACTTTTGTATTAATCCAAAGGAGGTACATCTATATTCTTATGCTGTGCTGAATGAAATGAAAGACAAAGTCATTAAATCTATTTTGTAATGATATTTTTATTTTCTCTTTTGCAGGAAATTACTATAATATATTCAGAGAGCTGACTTTTCAGAAATTATTTCTATAATATAACAACAATAATAATGATGATACCTCAGTTTTATAGAGCATTTGTTTTCCAAGATGCTCTGTGTTTGTGTGAACATTTCCTCATTTATTCTAACAACATTCCTGTAAAGAAAGTGAGGTCGGGCATTATCATCTGCATTTGCACTAAATGTAAAGGCAGCAAAGTGAAGCTAAAAGACTCACAGGGTAATTTGCAAAAGGAAGATTAGAATCTAGGTCTACTAATTCCCAGTATTCCCTTCCAATAGAGTTATATCTAGCAAAGAAAAGATGCAGAATGCTCAGGTAAATTATAATTTAAGATTACAAAATAAATATTTATCATAAGTATAATCTATGCAATATTCGGGAAATACTCATACTGAAAAAAAAAATGTTGTTTATCTGAAATTCCTGTGTTTTACCTGACAATTCTACCTGGTAACCAGACTGAAATATAAAAACTACATAGTAGATTACTAAAATTAAGCTAATTATTATTATTTTTTTTTACTCCCACCATTTTGTTAACTCTTAAAATGTCAGTGATTTACTTCTAAAAATAATGATGATCTAAATTGGAAAGAAAGAAGTAAAACTATCTCTATTCACAAATGGTATGGTTTTGTATATAATAATACTGGGAATCCACTAAAATATATTAAAATTAATAGATGAGTTAAGCAAAGTTTCAGGATACCAGATGAATATGAAAAAATATCAACTGTATTTCTATACACTTGCAATGAGTAATCTTAAAATAAAATTAAGGAAAAAATTGTATTTAAAATAGCAACAAAAGATAAAATCCTTAAAAATATGTTTTAATAAAGAAGAGCAAAATATACAACAAAAACTACAATACATTATTGAAAGAAAAAAAGATCTAAATAAATTGAAAAGCATTCTACGATCATGAATAATTCTAAAATTTATATGGAAATATATAGCCCAAATAATCTTAAAATAATAATAATAATAATAAATCATTTGGAAGACACCAATTTCCTAGTTGAAAATGTACTAT
>NW_007734988.1:6042-22974 GCF_000696425.1 Galeopterus variegatus
CACGATCATGAATAATTCTAAAATTTATATGGAAATATATAGCCCAAATAATCTTAAAATAATAATAATAATAATAATAAATCATTTGGAAGACACCAATTTCCTAGTTGAAAATGTACTATACAACTACAACAATAATGATATTGTGGTACTAACATAAAGAAAGATATAAGTGGAATAAGGTCAAGATTTCCAACAATAAACCCACACATGTATGGTCAGTTGATTTTTTTTAACAAAGAATCCAGTGTAATTTATTAGGAAAAATAATATTTTCAATAAATGGTGCTAGGACACCTGTACAACTGTATACAAATGAATCATGTTGGATTCCAACCTCATGTCATCCATGAAAAATTAATTAGAAATGATGACAGACACAAATGCAAGAGCTAAAACTATAAAACTACTAGAAAAAAAATGTGAGTAAATCTTATTGACCTCAGGTTAGGTGATGTTTTCTTGGATATGATTCCAAAAGCACAAATAACACGAGAAAGACAAGATGAATTCAACTATATACAAATTGGAAATGTTTGTTCTACAAAGATACCATGGAAAAAGTAAAAAAAGATAATCAACAAATGGGAGAAAGTATTTGCAAATCATATGTTTCATAAAGGAATTTTATTCATAATATATAAAAAAAACCTCTTGCAACTCAATTAAAGAAAGCCATACAATCCAACTTAAAAAAAATAAAGTTAGTTTGCTTATTTATTTATTTATTTATTATTGATATGAGATATAAAGCTGAATGTCACCCCTTGTGCCAAAGTTGTGAAGGCCAGATCCATACTGGCAGCATAACCATTACCACAAATTGTGTTTGTACTCTGTGTCCCCACCCAATTATCTCCATCCTCCCTCCTCCTCCCCATATCCCCCAACTCTGCTTTGTAGCCCAAGGAATGTTCTCTCCCTCTGCAAGTCCAATGCACCCCTGTAGTCTTTCTTTCCCTTCTTCTTTCTCTCTTAGCTCCCACTTATGAATGAGTGCATGCTGTATTTATCCCTCTGTGCTTTGCTTATTTCACTCATCATAAGTTTCTCCAGGCTCATCCATGTTGTTGCAAATGGGAGAATTTCATTCTTTTTTTATGGCAGAGTAGTATTCCATGGTGTATATATACCACAGTTTTATTCTACATGATCTGTTTATATTTTTATATTTAACTTTTGAGGAATTGTCAGGGCATTTTCAAAGGTGCTCCTTCTATACTTTTATAATCTGATGAGCAATCTATGAATGTTCAAATTTCTGTACAACTTGTCAACACTTGCTATTATCTGTTTTTTTATTATAGCCATCCTCATGGTTGTGAAATGTTATCTAGTAGTTTTGATATGAATTTCCCTAATGACTAATGATTAAGCATCTTTTTATTTGGTAATTGGCTATTTGAATATCTTCTTTAGAGAAATGGCTTTCTATTTTTTTTTTCAATAATTTAAACCTTATTTTTAAGGTTTTTATTTATCTTTTGAGGATTTTCTTTGGTGGTGGCTTTATAGAAATTCAGGAGTCTAACACAGCAGAAAATGGTGGAGCAGACGGAAGGAAATAACTCCTTATGTACTCCTTTTGAAGCTCCAGAGGTTCTATGGCCATTAGTGCAAAAAGCAGGTATATTAGTCATTAAAAAAAAAAAATCTCTAAATTTTTAAAGCTGCCACACACAACAAGATTATGAAGATCTACATTTGTTTTTTGATCTCAGCCTAAAAGCATGTTTCTTAAAGTTTACATAGTTCTGCATCATTCTTAAACTATATACATACACTACAAGCTCATGGTAAACATTATTTGTTGTGTTATCTCAAAAAAATTAGGTGTGTCAATGTTATGATTCATTATAAATATGAAAGAGTGTGTATTATATATTTTTAATAGGTAGAAATAGGCTCCCCCTCTTCCAAAAGTGATCTATTAGTGTACCTGTAGGTTTAGCTCAAGTTTTTGTTAGGTTTGTTTTCAAAGATTTTGTTAAGTTTTCTCCTTTGTTATCCCTTTATCTCATAATTCTCTTAATTACCTTTATTCTTGTGACTGGTTAAATCTATAATCAGATACACTGAATATTTCTCCCATACTGCATATATTAACTTTGTTTTGTATTAGAAATGTTTATGTGCCTGTCTACCAAAATAGAATATAAGCAACCTGAGAGCAATACTTACTCTTGAATTCATTATAAAGTCTAGAACCTGATTATGGTTAAATTTATTAAATCATCTTACTTTATTTCTTTTTTATTTCACAGGTAACCAAAAATTCTTGAAATATTTTGATAATAGATATGTGAAAATATTTGTATGTGATGAATATTTTATAATCTGAAATAAAACAATAAATATATGAATAATAACACCATTTTTAATATGAAGTTTTCCAAATTTTTTTTATTCAAGAATTAACTTCTTTTTTTGAACTCTTGTGGTATTGGTGATTGACAACCTGAATATAGTTTGTGATTATTTCATGATTAGTGCTATGTCATATACAGACAATAATTATTTGGTCACATCTGGTATTCCCAGATAGATTGTAAACTTCATAAATTTAGGATTATTAAAAGAAAAACTTTAGGCAAATTAAATTTAGCAGAGTTTAATCGAGCAAAGAACAATTTGTGAATTGGGCAGCCCCTATAACAGAACAGATTCAGAGTGACTCCGTAGCAGCCACATGGTCAGTTAAGATTTATAGATAGAGAAAGGGAAGTGACATACAGAAAATGTAAGTGAGGTAGATACAGAACAGTTGGAGGCCTGTAATCGGCTGAGACTCAGCTACTTGTTACAGGAGTAGGTTACAGTCTGTTTACACATCAAGTTAGGTTAAAGTTCACTATGTCTGAAGAAACCTTTAGGCCAAATGTAATTTAACTGGGTCATGACATCTTTCTTTGTGTGTACCATAACACCTGTCACAGTGTCTTGCATACAATAAAGTGAACGAAACCTTCTAAAAAAGTAATACTTTCCTTCCATTATTACAAACAGCTTAACAATTTTTAAAGTGGTTTANGAGAATTTCATTCTTTTTTTATGGCAGAGTAGTATTCCATGGTGTATATATACCACAGTTTTATTCTACATGATCTGTTTATATTTTTATATTTAACTTTTGAGGAATTGTCAGGGCATTTTCAAAGGTGCTCCTTCTATACTTTTATAATCTGATGAGCAATCTATGAATGTTCAAATTTCTGTACAACTTGTCAACACTTGCTATTATCTGTTTTTTTATTATAGCCATCCTCATGGTTGTGAAATGTTATCTAGTAGTTTTGATATGAATTTCCCTAATGACTAATGATTAAGCATCTTTTTATTTGGTAATTGGCTATTTGAATATCTTCTTTAGAGAAATGGCTTTCTATTTTTTTTTTCAATAATTTAAACCTTATTTTTAAGGTTTTTATTTATCTTTTGAGGATTTTCTTTGGTGGTGGCTTTATAGAAATTCAGGAGTCTAACACAGCAGAAAATGGTGGAGCAGACGGAAGGAAATAACTCCTTATGTACTCCTTTTGAAGCTCCAGAGGTTCTATGGCCATTAGTGCAAAAAGCAGGTATATTAGTCATTAAAAAAAAAAAATCTCTAAATTTTTAAAGCTGCCACACACAACAAGATTATGAAGATCTACATTTGTTTTTTGATCTCAGCCTAAAAGCATGTTTCTTAAAGTTTACATAGTTCTGCATCATTCTTAAACTATATACATACACTACAAGCTCATGGTAAACATTATTTGTTGTGTTATCTCAAAAAAATTAGGTGTGTCAATGTTATGATTCATTATAAATATGAAAGAGTGTGTATTATATATTTTTAATAGGTAGAAATAGGCTCCCCCTCTTCCAAAAGTGATCTATTAGTGTACCTGTAGGTTTAGCTCAAGTTTTTGTTAGGTTTGTTTTCAAAGATTTTGTTAAGTTTTCTCCTTTGTTATCCCTTTATCTCATAATTCTCTTAATTACCTTTATTCTTGTGACTGGTTAAATCTATAATCAGATACACTGAATATTTCTCCCATACTGCATATATTAACTTTGTTTTGTATTAGAAATGTTTATGTGCCTGTCTACCAAAATAGAATATAAGCAACCTGAGAGCAATACTTACTCTTGAATTCATTATAAAGTCTAGAACCTGATTATGGTTAAATTTATTAAATCATCTTACTTTATTTCTTTTTTATTTCACAGGTAACCAAAAATTCTTGAAATATTTTGATAATAGATATGTGAAAATATTTGTATGTGATGAATATTTTATAATCTGAAATAAAACAATAAATATATGAATAATAACACCATTTTTAATATGAAGTTTTCCAAATTTTTTTTATTCAAGAATTAACTTCTTTTTTTGAACTCTTGTGGTATTGGTGATTGACAACCTGAATATAGTTTGTGATTATTTCATGATTAGTGCTATGTCATATACAGACAATAATTATTTGGTCACATCTGGTATTCCCAGATAGATTGTAAACTTCATAAATTTAGGATTATTAAAAGAAAAACTTTAGGCAAATTAAATTTAGCAGAGTTTAATCGAGCAAAGAACAATTTGTGAATTGGGCAGCCCCTATAACAGAACAGATTCAGAGTGACTCCGTAGCAGCCACATGGTCAGTTAAGATTTATAGATAGAGAAAGGGAAGTGACATACAGAAAATGTAAGTGAGGTAGATACAGAACAGTTGGAGGCCTGTAATCGGCTGAGACTCAGCTACTTGTTACAGGAGTAGGTTACAGTCTGTTTACACATCAAGTTAGGTTAAAGTTCACTATGTCTGAAGAAACCTTTAGGCCAAATGTAATTTAACTGGGTCATGACATCTTTCTTTGTGTGTACCATAACACCTGTCACAGTGTCTTGCATACAATAAAGTGAACGAAACCTTAGTCTGTTTACACATCAAGTTAGGTTAAAGTTCACTATGTCTGAAGAAACCTTTAGGCCAAACGTAATTTAACCGGGTCATGACATCTTTCTTTGTGTGTACCATAACACCTGTCACAGTGTCTTGCATACAATAAAGTGAACGAAACCTTCTAAAAAAGTAATACTTTCCTTCCATTATTACAAACAGCTTAACAATTTTTAAAGTGGTTTATATTTCTATGGATATTTTCAAAATTCTAAACAGAAATAACATTTCTTTACTTATATTGGATTGTGATTTTTAGGGAATTGGAAAGAGGAACGTAACAGCTAAATATTTAATTAGGTAAGATAGGCAATTGTATTTAAAGAAAAGTAAGTTGGTAATAATTTCAAACATTTTCGAAAGTTTTAAATTGCTGTCCTTTTCAGACACTCATACCTCAACTGTTCTATTTTATTCATTTTCTACACTTTAAAATTCAGTAAAATTGATTGATTCTTTTATTTTATTTTAAATTATTACTTTGGAAATTAAATTTTAAAAGACACATTTATTGAGCAAAAATTAAAGGAGTTTATTGTTTTGGACTAAATATCTGCACTAGGCCCCAAAAGACTAGACTAAAAATCAAAATGGAGTCACCCCCGCTAAATTCTACATCACTTAGGTTGTGGTCTGGCCTTCCCAGAAATCAAGAGAAAAAGGTAACAACCAATTTCCCAATCAGGCCAGTTTAAATGTCCAATAGATGTGATAATGAAGTTCCCTCTGCTTTAATCCTTACACAAAACAGACAGGTTGAAGTAAGCTGATGTTAACTTTTCAGTTATTTTTCTATTATTCTTTCTTCCTGTCCCCACATTACAAGAAAAAAGAACTTTGAAATGATCAATTTGCTTTTTGTTCTTTGTTTCTGCTTTCTTCTTCCTTCTCCTGTCTATAAAATCAACTTCTTTTGCTCAGCTCATTAGAACACTTTTTCTATTTTATGGAATGACAAGTTGCCTGATTCTAGAATTGCAGTAAATTCAGTTGAATTTGTTGTAATTTTGTACTTTGACACATCAAATCATTGGTGCTCCAAATTGTGATGATAATTTCTTTCAGAAATGTCATGTTTTTAATTGCCATTTTTAATTAACTTGAATTCTTACTCCTAATTTTATTATTTTACATGCAATTGTTGAAAGTAAGTTTTATAGTATTTTAATTTATATTTTATTGTAGGATTATGAATAAAGTACCAAATGATTCTCCGCATTAACCTCTGTTCACAAAGTATAAAAGTCTATGAAATACTTTGATGTTATTTCAAGTTTACTAACAGATGTGGGTAGTGAAAATAGAGTAAGATTAGCTGTTTAAACTATAATAGTTTATCTTTAAAAAGAGTAAATTCTTTTTGCATGGCTGAGTAAAATCCTAAGAGTCTGAGCCTTCTTCAGATGTCAAATTTACTATGCATAGATACAAAAAGAAAAAAAAAATGATGCAGGAAGAGTGCAGGTGGGAACAGAAATTTAAAAAGAGAAGTGGTATAAACTGACTGTCCTGTTTTTTCATTCACCATTAAGCTTGAGTGAAGACTCTAGCTGTGGCCCTATAAAGAGTGCCAAAAATTCAGATAGAAAACTTTACTCCTTCTGGTCTAAAAAATCACAAGATGTTGAAGTTCAGGGAAATTAAAGCCACTGAAAAGTGATAGATCCCAGAAAGAGAACCAGAGACAGAAAGCCCAAGTCACTTGCTGCTTCAGGTTGAATATTCCCCCAAAACTTAATCTCCACTGTAACAGTTGAGGTGAGAAACCCTAATATGGTAATTGAAAGGTGGGGCCTTGAAGAGGTGATTAAGTTGATGGTTTAATGGTGGGCATGGGCATGGCTGTGGAGCTTTAAAAGGAGCACATGAGGAGGCATTTCTTTCTCTCTGCTCCACCATTTTCTGCCATGTGGAACTCCTGCATTGTTATAAAGCCACCACCAAAGAAAATCCTCACAAGATATGTTCCCTGGACTTTAGACTTCCCAGCCTCTGAAACTGTAAGCAGTAGGTTTTGTTTTCTTATAAATCAATGAGTTTCAGATTTTTATGTTATAAACAACAGGAATAGACTAATACAGAAAATTGGTACCAGAGAAGTGGATTGGAGTGTTGCTTATAACAAATCCTTGAATATGTGGAAGTGGCTTTATAACTCGATGCTGAGGAGAGGCTAGAGGAATTTCATGAAACAGGTTAGAAAAAGCCTAGATGCTGGTGAAAGTTTAGAAGACTAGAACACCAAGGAAAGTTTGGAATATTTTAGAGATGGTTAGATGGTGGTGACCAGAATGCTTATGGAAATATGGACTGTAAAGACCATTCAAAGGAGGTTTTCAATAGAATTAAGAAGGAGTTTTTTGGAAACTGAGGCAAAGATCACCCTTACTATGAACTGGCAAGAAACTTGGCTGCATTCTCTTTATGCCCCAAAGTATTATGGAATATAGAACTTTTAAAGTTGCTGACCTAACTTATTAGGTGGAAGAAATTTCTAAGCAACAAAACATTCAGGAAGCTGCATGGCTACTTGCAACAGCCTATGCTGAGTTATGGCAGAAAAGGCATGACATAAAGCCAGAATGTATAATTTAAAGGGAAGCAGAGTTTAAAGATTTAGAAAATTTGTAGCCTGGCCATGTGGTAGAGAAGCAGAAAGCATTTTCAAGAGAAAAATACTATGGTGCTAAGAAGATTAGTACAAAAGAAAGGGATTATCTAGAGAAGAGGAAAAATGCCCTGAAGGCATTGCAGAAGCCTCTGGACCAACTCTTCCATTATAGGCCCAGAGGCCTGTCCCGACCTGTCGGATATTCAATGCAGACCCTGGAGGGGGGAGTGGGAATTGGATGGGACAAGAGACACGAGAAATGGAGACAAGACAGTATTCTGATCAAGTCTCGTTTATTAGCCAGAAGGTCACAGCTTATATAGACAGCAGGAGGGAATCAGCAGATAAGGAAGTGAGCAGCAGATGGTTTACTGAGAAAACCACAGGGCGGGTTGTTCCGGTAAATGGAAAATTCCCCTGTTATCTATGGCAAGTTGCAAAGTTACTTACACCCATAGTGCACAGGAGGGGGAGGGCAACAGCTGGGCTCTATGGCTCCGGACAGAAGCCTACCTAGACAGAATGGTCTTGGGGAAGAGGCCCACGTTGCCCTCCACAAGCTCACTATTCAGGGTCACCTTGGGATGCTGCTCTCCACACCAGAACACCAGCTGCTTTGTAGCCATGGCTAAATTGGCCCCAGGAGAGGCTGTACCTGCAGCTTTGGAACACGCAAGCCAAAAGATGTAGCAGTGTCCATGTGGTAGTAAGTCTGCTGGCTTGCAGAATGCCAGGTCTGTGAAGGCCTGGGAGACTCCATCCCAATTTCAAAGGATGTGTGGAAAAGTCTGGTTACCCAGCTGTCTTTACAGCAATGCAGGGGTCTCACATGGCAGAAAATGGGGGAGCAGAGAGACGCTGACCTCTCATGTTCTGTTCTTTTAAAGCCCTCAGAACCACACCCCTGACCACTATTATTAATTCATTCACTATGGCATAGTCCTACAATCTAAGCACCACTTCAAGGCCCCACCCTTCAATTACCATTATGGATTTCCCACCCTCAATGGTTAAGTTTCTATGAGGTTGGGTGGGAGGCATACAATCTATAGCAGTATCCCACTGAATATAATTATGTACAGAATGAGCATAACTTTGGAAAGAGTCTATGAACTTAAGATAAATCAATAGAATTTATCTAATCCAAAAAAGACAGAAGAGAAGAAAATGGGAAAAAAAAAAAAGGAGTCTTATGTCACTGGTGGGCAATATTAAAAAGTCAAAATTATGTGTAATCACAGTCTAAAAAGAGGAGACAAAATGTAACAGTGGAAAAATTTATAATTATATGATAAATGCTGAAAATTTCTCTAACTTGGTGAAAGACTAAAATTTAAAAATTCAAAAAGCTTTGGAATATCCAAGAAAGATAAATATGAAAGAGAAAAATCTATGGTTAGCTTATCATAGTTGTACCGCTAAAAACAAAATAAAATGAAAATCTTGGAAGCAGCTAGAGAAAATCAACACATTATATACAATAGAAGTTTGTTTCAAATTACTTTTATTATCTGGGAAAAAAAATGGAGGCCAGAAAACAACAAACTGATACCTTTAAAGAGCTCAAATAAAAACTCAGCAACTCCGAATTCTATATCCGACAAAATAGCCCTCAAGGGTAGAGGCAAAAATAAAGGTGTTTTCAGATACAGAAAACTAAGATGTATTGTTAACAGGTCACAGTGTATGAAATGCTAAAGGAAATTCTTCGAGCTAAAGGAAGGAATATCAGATCCAGTGCTGGATATTCAGGAAGGAATGGAGGACACTGGGAATAGTAAATATATAAATGAATATGAAATGGTAGTTTTCCCATTAATTGCTTTAAAATAAATATGACTGTTTAATCAAATATAATATTCTTTGTTTTATACTATGTAGATATCATAAATGCATATGGTAACTGTAGCATAAAGAATAGTGAAAGGTAGTATAAAATGACCTCATTATTGACAAATTTCTGTATTTTCTATGATGTTTAATAATGCTATATTTACTTAAATTGAGAAAAATTATGAGGTGTGTTGAAATAGCTGAAGCAATCATTAGAATATAATGAAAGAGGCCAGTGGATAAATTGAAATGAAATTAAAAAAAAATTCTTGAATAATCCAAAAGAAGACAAAAAAGGAAAAGCATAAAAACATAACAATTAACAAACCCCATGAGTGACTGAGGAAAACAAATGACAAAGTAATTGATCTAAGTTTATCCATCAGATTTACAGAAAACAGACAATAAAATGATAATCTTAATTCAACTACATTATAAAATTATATTAATTTTTAATTACCTTAACAACCCAATTAAAAGAAAGAAATTGTCAGAATGGGTATAAAAGAAAGATCTGACAATATGTTGTCTACAAGAAGAGCACTTCAAATATAAAAATATTAAATTATTTTAAAAAATGAATGGGAATATCTGTTTTAAACAGTAAACATAAGAAGTTTACAGGGCTGTAGCAATATCAGATAGAAAGACTTTATTGAGAAATTATTGGTTGAGATAATGTGGGACATTTCATAATTTCAAAAGGGTCAAGGAAGACAAAAATTGTGTGTATAAACTTGATAAGAATAATTTAACATACTTGAATTAAAATTTGACACATTTAAAAAAATAAATATTTGAATTCATACTCATGGAGATAATCAGATGTCAGTTAAGTAACTGATAGAACAATGAGACAGAAGTCAATTAAGACAAAAGTCAATTGGGATGATCAGAGCAACATTATTGGCAACAATAACCTAAAAGATATTTATAGATGACCACACCTAAAATATACAAAATGCCTATCTTTTTCAATAACCTACAGTAAATTCATCAAGGTAGACAATATTCTGAGACACAAGCAAAACTCAATAAAATTATTTAGTTCATACAGAACATATCTCTTACCTATAAACAATTAAAATAAAAATTAATGGTGATAAGATGTCTATTAAAATTGGGACAGTAGATAATAAATTTCTACATAATGTATATATCAAGTAAGAAATCATAAAGGACATTAGAAATATTTTAACTGCATATTAATCAAAATACAACATATCACAATTTGTGGCAGCTGCAGCAGTCTTAGAGGAATATTTCTGTTTTTAAAATATTATGTCAAAGAAAAAAAGTAAATATAATAAAGTAAGGTTTCATCTTAAACTATGAAACAAAAAATGAAGTAAACCCAAAAAGGAAGAAAAAAAATAAAATAGTAATAAAAATCATTGAAATAGAAAACAACCAGTTGAGTAAATTTAAAAAGTCATAGCTGATTCTTTGAAAAGAATTAAACTGCATAAAATTTCAACAAAAGAAAAAAATACAAATTATGTAGGAATGAAATGGGAGAGGGGAGATATATACATGGCTTCTAGAGACAGAAAAAGGTATTAAGCTATTTTTATTAAAATTTTAGGCCAACAAATCTGATAACATAAATGACATGAGCAAATTTCTTGAAAAATGCAACTCACCAGAACTGATGCATGTTTAAAGTTATGATCTCAACAGTTTTATATGTACCTAAAATCAATTTCTAAAAAGTCCTTCTATAAAGTAAAATTGGGGTCACGCTCAATATTTCTCTGGAGAATTTTATCACACATTTAAGTAAGAAATCATACCAATTTACATACAGTCTTTTAGAAAATATAAAAAATACTTTCAAACTTGTTATATGAATTGATAATAACTTTAATAAGCAAAACTTGAAAAAGATAGTGTTAATAAAAAAAAGAGAAAGAAAATTGCAGACCAAATTCTTCATGACCGTGGCCTCAATATTCCTTATAAAATATTAGTAAGTCAAATCTTTCTGTCTATCTATCTATCTACCTTTGTCTATATCTTAAAAGTAAACCTTGGGTTGCTGTCCTGTAATATACAGGATATTGCTACAGGATATTGCATAATAACCAAATAGAAAAACAAAATGTGTTTTTAAGATTTAACAATCAATTGATGTGATTAATCATATTAATGTTATAAATAAGAATAACATGAAAAACCCAACAGAAGCAGGAAAATCAATTGGCAAAACTAAATACTAACTTACGTTAAAAATAAACAAATAATAAAAATAATTCTTCGAAAACTAAGAAGTGTACAGCTAACATGATACTTTCTTCCTAATCTGGGGACGAGTGGTACTCCCACCTATATACCTTTTAATATTGCAGTGGAGGTACCAGCTGTTGCAATAAATCAAGAAACAAAGTCTATAAATATCAGAAATAAAGAAATAAAACTATCTCAATTTTTAGACATCTTGTAGAAATAAACAAAATTAATTTGATCTTAAAACTTACATAAAAACGTAAAGTACTACATGATATGAAGGAATCTTGAAAAAGAAAAGTTGGAGGTCTTAAACCACCTGACTTTAAGGTTAATTATAAATCTTTAGTAATTGATACTGAGTTGTACTGATGTAATGAATATAATGCCCAGAACTAGACCAACGTTTATGCATACTATTTAAAACAGAGTTGCCAAAGCAAAGTAGAGGTAAGAAAAATATTGTCAACAAATGACTCTAAAATAACTGGATACACCTAAAATATAACTTTAAAAATTATTTTTGATATTTATTATAAACAACAGGGAAAGCTAAAACTATATATATTTTAGGCAAGCAAAATTTTCTTAGAATGCTTACAGAAAGCAATGGCTGCTAAAATTGATAAATTATACTTAATATTAAAAATGTATACTCAACAAAGTATGTTCTTAAGAAAATGAATAGGTAAGCCACAAACTGGTAGAAAACATTTGCAAAGTATGTTTGACCAAAGGCCAGAATTAGTAAAGACTCCTTCAACTAAATTGTTTAAAGCCAATAAATAATGGCAATTTGAAAAGACAATACTAAGAGGAGATATACAAATGATAAATAACCATATGAATAAGTGCTTGATATATTTAATCATGAAGTTCATACATATTAAACCATATTAAAATATCATACATGAGATGCCACCAGACACCCACTACAATAATTAAAATTAGACTGATAACACCATAAGTTGGCAAGGATGTGGAGCAACCTCGTACATTGTTGGTAGTAGAGTACAATGGTAAAACAAGTGAAGAAATGGAAGTTTCTTTAAAAATTAAATGTGCACCTTATCTATCTATAACTCCATGATTTTATTCTAAGTATTTATCAAAAGCAAATAAAAATATATCCCCACAAAAAGAGTTGCACAAAAAGTTTCATAGATGTTTTCTTTACGAAAACCAAAATTTAGAAAGAGTTCAGGGTGTCCACCACTTGGAGTAAGGATAAATTGTTTATTTTAGGTATAAATTGTTATATTTGCAACAACATGGATGAATTTCAGAAACATTATTCTAAAAGAAGGAAGCATTATACAAAAGAGTGCATATTGTATGATCCCATACAAATTAAATTCTAAAAGAAGGCAAATCTAATTTATACAGGAAATAAAATAATAGTTGTCTTTGGAATTTGGAGCTGAGAAATGACTAGAAAAGAGCACAAGGGAACTTTTTACGGTGATGACAGTATTATATATCTGTAGAGATTTAGGTTATAAGAGTAAATGTACTTGCCAAAACTCAATACATACATATTTAAGACTTGCACATGCCATTTTATGTAAGTTTTACATACAATTTTTAAAAAAATCTGTAATAAACATCAACCTCTGATTAATAGTATCGTTCAATACATACATATTTAAGACTTGCACATGCCATTTTATGTAAGTTTTACATACAATTTTTTAAAAAATCTGTAATAAACATCAACCTCTGATTAATAGTATCGCAACAAAATATTTGGGAAAAATTTACAAATATTCACAAATCACTTTGAAAGGCATCAAAAATTAACAAGTTGGTGGATGGGTAGAAGGATACATACATTGATATATACGTAATTAAGCTTGTATAGTAAAATGTTATTGATAGAATGTAGATAATTAATATATTAGAGTTCACTGTAAAATTCTTTCAAGATTTTTGTGTGTTTGAAAACTTGTATAATAAAAATCATCTCCAGAGAGACATTAAAAAGATTTCAGAAGTAGGATTTCTCAGTGGCCCTATTCACCTTCCTTATTAAAATTGAGAAGTAAACAAAAACATTATTTGTGAACATTTTGAGAGACATAGAGTTCACTTTGCTATTTTATAACCTATCTTTATAAAGTTAGGTAAGTTATTTTAGTTTTTAATTGGGTGTCCATACCTTTCAGTTTGTTTAGGATATTTCCAGTTTATTCCTATTGGTCCAGTGTATTTATGAATAATGTTACCTTTTATTCTCAGAATAAAACATTCTACTTTTAAGTGTGTAATTTGGCATTTTATAAAGTTAAGGAATAGAATTATGTAGATACTAAGAATCTTATCTAGTCTTAAAATTGATGTTTACAGTTAATTGGCATTCTCTATAATTTCAACTCCTGAAGACAATCTATTGTCTACTTCATCTGGTTGTCATTAAAATATTGTATGTTAATTTTTCTTTTAATTTACTATATTCTATCTTTACTTAATTAAGATATAATGCTCTGAAATACTGACATACTGAATTTAATATTGAATAGTTTTTATTTATTAGTTAAGGCAGTATAAATGAAACAATATGTGATAAAGACATGTTTCAGTTGTATTGGATAAATGAAAATCTTGTGATTCTCTAATGTACTTTATTAATAAAAAGAATTGCCATATATTCACATATGTATGTGCATATGTACACTTCTGTGTGTGTTTATATACACATACATAGGGGGTTGAATTTAGTTTCCCATAAAGATATTTTAAAGTCCTGACCCTAGTAGCTGTGAATGTGATGTTATTTGGAATCAGTGCCTTGTAATGTAATTAGTTAAGATAATATCGTATGGGATTAGCGTGGTCTGTAATCAAATATGATTTGTATTTTTATAAGAGGAAAGACATAGACACACAGGAGAAAATGCCATATGAAGACAGAGGCAGAGACTGGAAAGATGTGTCTTCAAGCTAAGCAAGACCAAAGATTGTCTGTCACCACCAGAAACTAGGAGAGAGTCATGGAACAGATTCTCTTTCAAAACTTGTGAAAGGAATCAACCTTGCTGACACCTTGACTTGCAGACTTCTGGCCTCCAGAACTGTTCTTCTAAGCTACCAACTTTGTCACAGCAATCCTAAATCCGTTATAAACACACATGTGCATGCATTCATGCATACATACAGATGCATAGATCAAAACATGATTAGGAATAATACCAACGTAATATATGTTATTACATATGTGTATACATACATATACACATGCATATATATGAATATAAAAATTTAGCTCATTGGAACACAAATAAAGCCAGAAAGAAAACTTATCCATACCTAGCAGTATATGTGTATTATCAAATCAAATAAGTGTTCCTTCAAATACAAAATCTATAGCATAATTTTCAAATCTAACATAAAGTATATTGACAATATATTCTTCTAAATAGTTTACATTAAAATGTCCTATATTGAATAGAATAAATATATGTAATCTAGACAAAAAAACAAAATTTTAAAGATAATTTTCAAAGATAATTATATCTGATTCCTGAAATAGTTTCATCCCTGAAAGTTGCTGCAGAAAGATGCAACCAGAAAAGGAGAAATAGAAAAGCAAATTAACACCAATGCATTTACAACTTTGATAATATTTATCTAAATATTTTTTTTTCCTTTTTGTCTTTTTTCGTGTCCGGCAACGGATTGCAACCCTCAGTGTCGCACCCGTACCGGACCGGGACCGGCAACGGGATCGCAACCCTCGGTGCTGCGCCTGCACCTCGCTCAGCCAGTGAGCATGAACCGGTCTGTATGTGGGATCTGAACCCTCAGCGGGAGCGCTGCTGCGCTCCCAAGCGGCGCACTGTAGCAGTGCGCCACCGGGCTGGCCCATATTTATCTAAATTTTTGAAGTATAACATGTTAATGAAAATATCTGGTACATGGTAAAAACCCAAATATTTATTTAATGGTTAAATAAATGATCAAATAATTTAAAAATTATTTAACTCAATGTATTTTAATTGAAATTATTAATCTTTATCATGTCCACAGAGAAGAAAATGCCATCTTAATGCTGTTAGCTTTGCTATTGCTATTATATTATATAAAATATATTCTCCAGATTTATTTAGAAAGCATAATTTTAAAGCCAACTTAATATTGAAACTACTGAAATTCTGATTATTTCCCCTGCTTTTCATACCCCAATCCCACTCACTTTTTGGCATGTTCTCTTTTATTAACTACCTGTCATTTCAAGCTAATTTAAAAAATATATACACATATTTGCAATAAGGGTTGTTCATTGTATTAAAAATTAATGACTTTTTGTTTTATAGGATATCTTACAAATATGTGGGAGTATAGAATGCTAAGTAAGTGGTAAATTTGATTATTTTACTTGCAAGAAATATCATATTTCTTAATATAACTTCTTAATATGATTACATCATACCTTACAGACATTTATACATTAACACATTCAAACACACACCATGAATAGCACCTCTGTGTTTGCGTGTATGTGTCTCTTAATTTCAATATACTAGTAATTGGTAATTCCTAAAATAGCTTTAAAATATTTTTAAGAAATGGCATTTTCATTTTTAATAATTTTTTCTCCAATTATATTTTTAAAGTATATTTTCTCAAAAGTACAGAATAGAGAAACTAGGGTAAAATATAGATGTAAATTCATAGGTATCATGTTAAAACTAATCATAATCATACTGTGAAACAGTGTTAAGTTATACACAAGGCCAGCTTCAAAAATGATTATCAAG
This sequence comes from Galeopterus variegatus, assembly GCF_000696425.1. NCBI lineage: Eukaryota > Metazoa > Chordata > Mammalia > Dermoptera > Cynocephalidae > Galeopterus > Galeopterus variegatus. Next base: position 22,416 of record NW_007734988.1, read on the forward strand.
CTGTGTAAGGATAACTGAAACCAGTAACACAGTAAACACTGTGTTAGGATAATAGGGTGCAGACAGGGCTGATGCCTTCCAGCTGTATCATTTTTCCATTCCTGGAAGATTTTGAAATGGAGAATTAAGCATTGTCTACCTCAGGGTTACTCAGTCAGAATGTATTTCTGCAGATGAGCTTGCTGATATGACACAGAAACGCACAATGATAAGCCTTATCGAGCCCCAGTGCTTGCAGGCATGAGTCCTGCACATTGAGCAGGCTAGGTCAACTATATTCTCAGTTTGTTCTGGACAACGACAAATAGAAAACACCATGTAGCTGTAGAACAATACTTGATGGGAAAATAAGCCAAGCATTATACTGTGGTGTCTTATGACACAATTGAGAAATGAATCCCTTAGGGGGCCTGTAGAGAAATTCATAAATATGTAAAACAGTTAAGTCTTTGGAAAGTATATTACTTTGTAGGATTAGATTTAGAAAGGAGGCAGGCTATAGCTTTCTAATATACAAGAGCTTTGTGACTAAAAGCAAGACTTTTGATAAATAGCACAA
>NW_007734988.1:24438-29325 GCF_000696425.1 Galeopterus variegatus
ATATCAATTATAATACTACAAGTAGGCAAACGATAAAAGATAAGTTTAATCAAAAACTTTGCTAAGAAACTGGCAAATATTATCAATGTTTAGAATTAAAATATTATAACAAAATAAATTTCTAGATGCTGGGAATTTTTACTAAACCTTCATGAGAAATAATATACAAAATGTGTAAATATGTGACAGAATAAGTTTACGTTTCAAACAAGACTCTTCTGCTGCTCCCCTTTACCTTGGTTTCCTGTGCTTTCAGACACATGTCAGAATTGCACTTCCCCACCTCTTTGAAACTAGGTGAGGCCATGTAACTAGTCCTGGTCAAGACATTGTAAGGGTTACAGCTATGATAGATTGATGGTAGATATGACTTTCTGTGCCAAAGCATTTAATTGACAGTTCAAGACTCTCAAATGCTCTCATCACCATCTGTGGTAATGAAGAGGTCTGAAGATGCTTCTACTACGTGATGGTATGTCTCCCTCAGCTGGTGTCTCAAAGTACAATTATATGTCAAAGTAGAATTGTATATAAAGCCATGCTAGATGTATAGCATGAGTGAGTACTGAACTTTTTAGNGAAAGGAGGCAGGCTATAGCTTTCTTATATACAAGAGCTTTGTGACTAAAAGCAAGACTTTTGATAAATAGCACAAAAATAATAGCACATGGCAAATCAGGAGATGCAATCTATGAATTGGCATTTAGCTCGTGTACTTCCAACATGGGTTATTATCAGTTCACTCGAGTAAGATAGGTTAAAAATCTGTCTCTCCTTCTGTTAAGCCAAAAATGCAGGAAAATACCTACTTATTCATGTGTGGTTATTTATTCGGAGGATATTTCATGTTGAATTTTTAATCCTAGGTTGACATCCCTCACAAAGAACACAAAGAACCTCCATGCCCTAATCTATAATACAAGTTTGCCCTGACAGTACAGAGAATTCCATCTTTAATTCGAACAAAATATATATCAGATGATTATTTATTCTTCTACTTCAAATTTACAACTGAAATACAAATTGTTTTAAATGATTTGATTTTAAAATTATGTGTATACCGAGTGCATGCACAGATAAGAGAGATTTACTCATATCTGTAAACATAATTCTATTTTAAAATGCAATTCTAAAAATGAACTCTCTTGAGCTATAAAACAACAAAACAAATGCATGTATAAATGCTTTATCTCTTCAACTACATTACATTCATCAAGTTGGGCCTAGTACTTGCAGCAGGTATCATAGTGTTTTGAGCATAATAGGCACTCAAAAAATGCTGACTTAACTCAAGTTAACCACATGGAAGTGCTTTAGATAAAATCTGAGAAAATGATCTATATTTTATATAAATGAACATAATGCAATGTGGCTGTTCTGTGTTGTTAAAGAAGCAATGATACAACAGATAATAACATTACCAAACTGTATCAATGCCAAAGGACTCTGTACAGATTCCTTTAAACAATCACAAGGAAAAAAAAAACAGAACATGTGGTTCCTTTTAAAAAAGATATGAACTGTGAACATACTCCATANTCTCAAATGCTCTCATCACCATCTGTGGTAATGAAGAGGTCTGAAGATGCTTCTACTACGTGATGGTATGTCTCCCTCAGCTGGTGTCTCAAAGTACAATTATATGTCAAAGTAGAATTGTATATAAAGCCATGCTAGATGTATAGCATGAGTGAGTACTGAACTTTTTAGTACGTAGACACTAAGACTTGGGGTTGTTGGTTACCACAGAATTAACTAATCTAACCTGACTAATCCACAGGTGTTGAATAACTATAATGGGTCTAGTCCAGCTTCAGATGAAGCCTATACTCAGAAATTTATTCCTCACATGTTGTAAAATTTTAAAAATAGTAATAATAAAAAGCCCATACTTGTTTGATAATCACTTTTTACCATTTAAAAAGACAATTTTGAAAAATTACTACTTAAAGTAATTGAGGAGTCACTAATCAGATCATACAATAAAGTATTCAAAATGGTGAAAGTATTCAGGAGAGAAATATACATACACAGAAATATTTTCTAGTTATTGGATGATATCCTTTCTCCTGTTTACCTAAAAAAATAAATTAAGAAAATGATAAGAACCTAAGTAACTTATGAGTTAATGGGCCTGGCTTATATAAACATTTACACATATGTAATGTAAACATAAATAAATGTATATTACATACATATATAAATAAATACATTTAAATATGTAATATCTTGCTCTTCCCATCACAGTTTCATAACAAGAACTTGAAATTAGAAGCTAAAAAAATAATACTACTTTGAGGAATTTGTCCAAGGAGAAAGAAATTATGTAGAACAAAGACTGAAATTAAAGGTCATTTTTCCATGCATGTGTTCAGTGATTGATGGTCTACTTTTGAAGAGTTTCCTGCAAATCAAGAAAAAAGTGTTATAAAGAAATCACAGGAGTGTAATGAATTACAGTTAGAATGTAAGGAAAAAATGTGTAGTCCAGCTCATGACAGGATTCATTGAAAAGAGAACCTGAGCATAGAAACTTAAAATGCCCATGGTACTAATGTAAAGTTTATGTCCTTGAAGAGATATAGGTAAAAAATTGGGGGAGGGGGATGTATATATACACAAAGGGTGGGCATGACAAAAGCTCTTAAAATACTTGGAAAGTTAATAACCCAAAGAAGTATTTTTCAAATACATATTATACACAGTCCTTGTCCCTGATTCTGTCCAGATTACTAAGGATCAGAAATAAAAATATTGCTCACGTGCTTTCAACTTAATGCTCTGACTGTTGTTTTCAATGTGTTAGCATTTGAAATAACAATTGTGAACTTGGTATTTTCAGGACAGCATAGAAATGTCTTATGTTATGCCTTTTTAAACATTTAAAATATTTTAATACTTAAGTAGAAATTGGTTGTTGTTCTTGAATACCTACCATAGGAGAGGAGAAGGGGAAACGCATAACATGGAGCGTGACATCTGGTGGAGCCCTGTGAACTACTAATCAGAAATTGGCCCACGTGGATGGGATGAGTGTGACAGTTCATGGCCAGGGAGAGCAAGCCAGAGGGGACAGGGTCAGGTGAGGTCCCAGGAGGTCAGGTAGGAAAGCAGCACAGGAGGCACGGCGGGATGGAGGGATGGCACTGGAGGGGCCATGGGACTTCCTCCTGTTTTTCCTAGGAGCAATAGGGGACCATTGAGGCTCCAAGCAGGGCAATGGTATAATTCAAATTGTCTTTAGATTCTTGGAAAAGAACTGGGGGATATATCATACTCCTCCCTTCTTCCACCCTAGAAGCATTTGCTGAGTGCTATGCTGGGAGGCTGAACAAGTTTGAAAGGCGGAGATGGATCTACCCCATTTTTTATCACTTATTATTATTTTTTATTTAGGATATAGTTGACTGTACATATCTGCGGGGTACAGCATTGAATATTCAATATTCATTAAATACCAATACTGGTGTGCAATATGTGATGTTCAAATCAGAATAATTAGTATATTTATCATTATACAATGTAATCAATTTTCATGGCCCTTTACCAATTCCTCCCTTTCCTCCCTTCCTCTCACCCTTTCCCACCACAGGCAGCCTCAGTTCTGTTCTCTTCTCTTCATAAGTTCAATGTATTATTGTGATTGTTGTATCTTTTTTGGTTCTTTTTATGTTATTTTATTTTATTTATTTATTTATTTTTATTAGATCCCATATATAAATGAGGACATGCAGTATTTCTCTTTCTGTACTAGACTTATTTCACTTAACATAATTTTCTCTAAGTACATCCATGTAGCTGTGAATGGAAGTATTTTATCCTTTTTTTAGGACGAGAGTAGTATTCTATAGTATAATTACACCGTATTTTCCTTATCCACTCATCTGTTGATGAGTACTTAGGTTGGTTCCAACTCTTGGCTATTGTAAATACAGCTGTGATAAGCACGGGAGTACAGATGTCTGTTTGGCATGATAATTTCCATTCCTTTGAGTATATATACCCAACAGTGGGATTGCTGGGTCATATGGCAGGTCTATCTGTAGGTAGTTGTTTGAGGAACCTCCGTACCATTTTCCATTATGGCTGCACCATTTTACAGTCTCATCAACAGTGAAAGAGGGTTCCCCTTTCTCTGAATCCTTGTCAACATTTATTATTCTCTGTCTTTTTGATGATAGACAGTCTAATTGTAGTGAGATGATATCTCAATGTGATTTTAGTTTGCACTTCCCAGATACTGAGTGATGTTGAGCGTTTTTTCATGTGTCTGTTGACCATATATCCTCCTCTGAGGAATGCCTATTGAGCTCTTTTGCCTTTTTTTTTAATCAGGTTACTTTTTTTTTTTTTACCATTAAGTTGTTTGAGTTCCTTGTATATTCTGGATATTAATCCATTGTCAAATGCATTTGCAAATATTTTCTCCCACTCAGTTGGTTGTCTTTTTGCTCTGCTGTTTCTTTTATTGTGCAGAAGCTTTTTGTCTGATATAATCCCATTTGTTTATTTTTTCTCTTGTTGTCTTTGCTTTCGGGGTTGTATTCATAAAGCGTATGCCCAATCCTATTTCCTGAAGTGTTTTTCCTATGTATTCTTTTAGGTGTTTCATAGTTTCAGGACGTATATTTAGTTATTTAATCCATTAATAGTTGATTTTGATATATGGCATGAGGAACAGGTCTAGTTTCATTTTTCTACATATGGATGCCCAGTTTTCCCAGCACCAAGTATCGAAGAGACAGTATTTTTCCTAGTATATGTTCTTCGTGCCTTTGTTGAAGATCAGTTGGCTGTAGGTATATGTGCTGATTTCTTGGTTCTCTATTCTATTGGTCTGTGTGTCAGTTTTTATGCCAGTACCATGCTGATTTGGTATGATAGCTT
>NW_007734988.1:30235-31414 GCF_000696425.1 Galeopterus variegatus
TTATTTTTTGTTGACTATTGTAAGTGGACTAGCTTTCTTGATTTCTTTCTCTGCTAGTTCATTGTTGGAGTATTAAAATGCTACTAATTTTTGCTTGTTGATTTTGTATACTGAAAATTTACTGAAATTGTTTATTGACTCTAAGAGGTTTTTTCTGTTGTTGTTTTGTTTGTTTTTTGCATAGTATTTAGACTTCTCTCTATAGGATCATGTCATCTTAAACCAGGGAAAATTCAACTTCATCCTTTCCAATCTGAATGCTCTTTATTTCCTTCTCTTTCCTGATTGCTCTGTCTAGTCCTCCCAATTTTATGTTTAATAAAAGTGACAAGGGTGGGCATCCTTATCATGTTTCTCTTTTAAGGAAAAGGCTTTCAACTGTTCCCCATTCTGGATGATATTGGAAGTGAACTTGTTGTATATGGCTTTAATTGTGCTGAGATACTTTCCTTCTATACCTAATTTGCTGCGAATCTTTATCATGAATGGATGTCAAATTTTATTGAATGCTTTTTCAGCATTTATTGAGACNGCAGAAGCTTTTTGTCTGATATAATCCCATTTGTTTATTTTTTCTCTTGTTGTCTTTGCTTTCGGGGTTGTATTCATAAAGCGTATGCCCAATCCTATTTCCTGAAGTGTTTTTCCTATGTATTCTTTTAGGTGTTTCATAGTTTCAGGACGTATATTTAGTTATTTAATCCATTAATAGTTGATTTTGATATATGGCATGAGGAACAGGTCTAGTTTCATTTTTCTACATATGGATGCCCAGTTTTCCCAGCACCAAGTATCGAAGAGACAGTATTTTTCCTAGTATATGTTCTTCGTGCCTTTGTTGAAGATCAGTTGGCTGTAGGTATATGTGCTGATTTCTTGGTTCTCTATTCTATTGGTCTGTGTGTCAGTTTTTATGCCAGTACCATGCTGATTTGGTATGATAGCTTTATAGTATAATTCAAAGTCAGGTAGTGTTATGCCTCTGACTTTGTTTATTTATTTATTTATTGCTCAGGATTGCTTTGGCTATTTTAGGATCTTTTGCTGTTCCATAGAAATGTTAGGATTGATTTTCCATTTCTTTGAAGAATGTCATTAGGATTTTGATGGGGATTGCATTGAATCTGTAGATCACTTTGAGTAGTATAGACATTTTTACAATGTTAATTCTTTCAATCC
>NW_007734988.1:33284-34037 GCF_000696425.1 Galeopterus variegatus
AGAATGCTCCGTGTGCTGTTGAGAAGAATGTGTATTCTTTGGTTGTTTTATGTAATGTTTTGTAAATGTTTGCCAAATCCAGCTTCTCAAAACTGCAGTTTAGATCTTGTATTTCTATGTTGATTTTTGCCTAGATGTTCTGACCAATGTTGACAGAGGGGTGTTAAGGTCCCCAGCTATTATGCCATTTCAGTCTATCTATTTCTATAGGTCTAATAGTATTTGCTTTATATATCTGGCTTCTCCGATGTTGAGTGCATATATATTTATGATTGTTATGTTTTCCTGCTGGATTAATCCCATTATCATTATATATTGTCCTTCTTGGTCTTTTTTTATGGTTTTTGATTTAAAGTCTATTTTATCTAATATAACAATAGCCACTACTGCTCATTTTTGATTTCTGTTCACATGGTATATCTTTTTCTACCCTTTTGCTCTGTGTAAGTATGTGTCTTTGCAGGTGAGGTGAGTCTCAAAGACAGCATATTGTTGGGTCTATATTTTTTAATCCAGTCAGTCAGTGTCTTCCAAGTGAGGAATTTAGTCCTTTTACATCAAGTATTATTATTTAATGGTGTTGATTTATTCCTAGTATTTTATTGATTTTTGTTGGGAGGTTTTAAGTATCTTTCATTTCTTTCTTTCCATTTTATTGTTTGTTTTCCGTGATTGTTGGTTTCTTGAGGTGGCTAGATAAAGTTCCTTTCTCTTTATCATCTGCATTTTTGTTTTACTGGTGAGTTCTGTTCC
>NW_007734988.1:35701-37768 GCF_000696425.1 Galeopterus variegatus
ACCAGCTCTGCTGCATTTTTTTTAGGATATTAATTTCTTCGTACATTTCCTCCTTCTGGTCCTGGATACTTTTTCTCATTTCCTTGTGTTGTCTAACTAAGTCTTTTTGTATCTCAGTTTTCTTATGATTGTTGCTGAAAATTCCTTTTCAGTCATTTCAAAGACTTCCTCTTATATAGGATGTGGTATTTGAGAATTATTATATTCCTTTGGTGGTGTCATATTTCTTGTTTTTTCTTATTTTGAGTATCTTTACATTGGTGTTTAGTTATCTGGTAGAGCTTTTTCTAGTACTCCAGAGTGGGGATTGAGGATAGGAAGTTCCTCTTGTAGATGTGTTTTATAATGACAGTTGGATGGAATGTTTTAGTATTGGCTCCAAGCAGATGCAGTGGTGTAGTCTCTGTGTAGGCACTTTGGCTGAATTCAGTATTGGAGTTGTGTGAGAGTGCATCTGTGGTGTAGTCCCTGGGGCACTTAGTGTTTCCATGATAAGGTTAGTGAAATTATGTTGGTTCCTCAGGATGTGGGCAAGCTCCTGAATTTTGGGGAATAGTATCTTGGAGTCTTCTTATTCTTAGGTTATGGTGGATGTTCTCGGGAAGGCCTGTTGGCACCCTAGCTAGTTCCCCCTGACCCTGATGGGTGCACTTGGGTATACTAGTGCTCCTTAATTTGAATGGATGACCCTGAGTAGTTTTTCTCCTTTTTTCTTTTCTCTTTCCCTGGTATCCACTGGTGACTCTCCTTCTGTCTATGCCAATGAGTGTTCAGTAGGTCATCTATGAGGTAGCACTGACTGCTGGTTTGCCAGTGAGCTGAATTTGTGGTGACAGTTGTTGTGGCAGTGGCTGTCACAGCTCATTCATTAAACACTGGTGCTGCAACAATGACAGGGAGTGTCACTGATGGCAGGTCTGCCTGTNTTAAAGATTGTCTCTTTGTCATTGAGCTTTGCCAATTTGACTATAATGTGTCTTAGAGAGGAGACCTTTTTCAGTTGTGTCTGTTTGGGGATCTTTGAGCCTCCTGGATCTGAAGGTCTCTATCTCTCCCTGTACCTGGGAAATTTTCTGCTATTATTTCACTGAATATATTTTCAATGCCATTTCCTTTTTACTCCCCTTCTGGAATATGCATGATTCAGATATTTGAACACTTAAGATTGTTATCTCTCTTAGATTTTCTTCAATTTTTTAAATTCCTTTTTCTTTCCTCTTTTTGGCCACCTGTGTTATTTCAATCAGGCTGTCTTCAAGGTCAGAAATTCTCTCTTCTGCTTGTTCTAGCCTGCTGGTTAAGCTATTTGTTGTGTTTTTTCTTTCATTGAATGAATCCTTCAGCTCCACAAGCTCTGCTGCATTCTTTTCCAGGGCATTGATTTCTTGATACATTTCCTCTTTCAGGTCCTGTATATTTTTTCTCATTTCATTGTGTTGTCTAACTATCTTCTTGTATCTCATTTCGTTTTCTTAGAATTGTTGCTTGAAATTCCTTGTCAGCCATTTCAAGGACTTCCTGTTCTATAGAATCTAGAATTTGAGAGTTATTCTATTCCTTTGGTGGTGCTGGACTTTCTTTGTTTTTCATATTTCTAGTATCTCTCCTTTGGTGTTTAGTCACTGTGGCAGGGCTCTCATGATCCACTCATTCCACTCTGCTGTCAGCAGCAGTGGCAGGGTATCTTGCTGATGCTCGGGCTGCCTGTTGCTGCCTCACGGCCTGGAGGTTGGCAGGTTGGGCCTCTCAGGTGCAGGGTCTTGCCTGGCCTGGATCCTGCAGGGATTTCCAGGTTAGCACTGCTCTGATTAGATTTTTTAAAGCTCAGTGAGAGGCATGCAATCTTTCTTTGCTTAAAATTGCTCAATGACTCCTTCCCAGTGTTGACTAAATCTAGTCCAAACTGCCATCTACAATTCTCCAGTCTGGCTTCTACCTATTTTAATTTGCATACCCGACATCCCAGCCGAACTCCAGTGCTCAGAACAGGCTCCTCACTTCACTGCCTCTGCTTCGTGCTGATCCCCATTTGAGTAGGGAATTTGATCCTTTTACATTAAGAGTTAA
>NW_007734988.1:38742-40769 GCF_000696425.1 Galeopterus variegatus
TAATTTGAATGGATGACCCTGAGTAGTTTTCTCCTTTTTTCTTTTCTCTTTCCCTGGGATCCACTGGTGACTCTCCTTCTGTCTATGCCAATGAGTGTTCAGTAGGTCATCTATGAGGTAGCACTGACTGCTGGTTTGCCAGTGAGCTGAATTTGTGGTGACAGTTGTTGTGGCAGTGGCTGTCACAGCTCATTCATTAAACACTGGTGCTGCAACAATGACAGGGAGTGTCACTGATGGCAGGTCTGCCTGTAGCTCTGGCACCCTCGGTGGTGGCTGGGTTAGGCTCTCAGGGGTAAGGCCCACTTTAAGTAGAAATATTTTAAATGCTTATAAAATAATTCAAGCAAACTTATATTTAAAGTCCAATTTATTTGGGGACTATGACATCATGGCCCAGAAATCTCAGAGCCCAAGAGCTATTAGTAGAACAAAATAATACCTAATATGGCAGGCTTTTTATAACCCTGTGAGCATGTATGTATTGCTGTGTGAACTTGTATATATGTGTATGTATGTGTGTGGTTTTTATTGGAGGTGTACCTTACTTAAACATTTTTGAATATGCTATTTTATCTTACCCAAGTGTTAGTGTTAATCCATTTGAGATATGAAAAACTTCAATAAAGTATTGTAGAAAGAAAAAAAAAACACACTTCTTGGCAGGAAAAGCTCACAGACATGAACTACTAACAACAAAAATAAAATTACCTTCAATTAGGAAGGTAATTTGGAAGAAAGAATTTTCTCTACTACATACATATGTTTGTGAAATGAATGAAGCTAAAAAAGGTGGAAATGAGAAAGGTGAGTTAGGAAGAAATGCTTTCCAGAGTGAATATTTCAAATTGTGTCTTATTTGCCGAATGCACTGATGACCTAGTGGAGTTTAACAAAAACTTACTTTTTTTGTTGTTGTTGTTGTTGTTTTAAACACTGGTCTTCTATCCACTTTGCATTTGTCTAATGATGGATACATGAAGGAATAAAACTCTTCTCTCAAATGTGCATTGTACAATGTTAAAAATCATCATATCAATGAATCTTATAATGGGGAAACTAAAACCAAAGAATTGCATACATAAATCTTATCCATTCTCATATCCTACTTATTAGCAATCCCAAATTTAAGTCTAAGTTACTTCAGTGTCAGATTAGCATAAATAGAATAATATTTTGAAACGTTAAAGATTTGTGTTTGCATATTGAACCCTAAGCCTGCAACATAAAATTGTAGGTGTAACAAATGACATTTCAATTTTTGAGTTTAATTTGCCATCTTTATAAAATGCAAGTGTTAGAGTGTAAGATGCAGAGTTAATGTAAGGATCTGGGATGTGTAAATACACACACACACACACACACACACACACACATACCGTACTCTTCATTGTGTCCATCACATCAAAACAAGTATGTTTTAAGTTTTGCATGATTCTTATCAATTTTCAGCTTTAAATGACCCACTTTAAACTACTTAAACTACTCTGCTTTAACTTCTGCTTCTGAGACTCTAGTAGGACTCTGCCAAAGAGGTGCTTTACTTACTATGGTCGCTTCCCCTGATTTATAGTTTATTCTGGTTATCTTTTGAAAGAGCCAATAGTCAAAAGTATGTTATTCCGAAAAATAATTTTTAAATGATTTTTTTTTCATATTTTGAAAACTGTGATGTACAACAAGTATTAGGAATCACTGAACACTCAAATATACAGCTAATGAAATTGCCTTTCAACATATCAAAAAGAGTGTGTGTGTGTGTGTGTGTGTGGTGTATCAGCTTTCTCTGAAAAAGTTTTCCTGAGATGTGTGTATATACATATACATATATATGTGTGTGTATATGTATATGAATATCTCCTTAGACGTTTTAAGTAATGAGTGGATCCAGATTCATAAAAACTGTAAGTGTTCTTTATACTCTAAAAAATAGAAAGGAAATAGATATACACAATAGTGTGTATGTGTGTGTGTGTGTGTATTGTAGCACAGACATTTTCTCCTAGTTACTACTTTAAAGTAAAAGT
>NW_007734988.1:41292-41722 GCF_000696425.1 Galeopterus variegatus
TTTAATTATGTCTATCTTTCTTATAATTTTGTGCTTTTACATGATTCAACAGTTCATTCAGCTTATTTTGAGTTTTTATCAAGGCTAAATATTTTAGTAATTGCTAATGCTATTAAAGTACCTGCTAACATAAAATATTGTTTCTTTATAAACATTTAGATGCATTACTATATTCACAGCCACTTCACATATTTTAAAGTGCTAGGCATATCAAATAAATTTGAACAGTATGTGTTGATTTCTGTGATGTCTAGTTTGCAATGTATTATTTTTCTGCAATCCATCTCCCAAACAAATAGTTCCTGTAAGTCTGGATCTTTATAAAGAGAGGAAGAAATTTCAAATGCCTTTAATAAACCAAAAGAACTATTTTTTGTCTGACTTTTGGCAGATATTAACAAACCAATGCGTTTTTTATTTTATTTTATTT
>NW_007734988.1:41965-42971 GCF_000696425.1 Galeopterus variegatus
TTTTTTGTCTGACTTTTGGCAGATATTAACAAACCAATGCGTTTTTTATTTTATTTTATTTTTCAATAAATATAAAAATAGTAAGCAATAGCAACACCCTGGTAATCTTAACTAAGATTCTATGATCCAAGGTTTTTAGTATACCGATATTCAACTAGCAGTCATGTAAAACCATGTCATTAAGGGGCAAGCAAACTAAAATAAGTCAACAACATTTGCAGAACAAGATGTAAAGCATTCTCAAATAACATTTGTCAGTCATTTTCACTTATTTTTATGGTAGCAAATTAATGAATGAAGTCAAGGCCAGTGACCTTCTCCTTCTCTTTCGTTTTCTCTTCTACTTTTTTATTTGCCTCCCAAGAGTCATGCTTGACCTAAAGATCTTAAAAAGAAGTAGAGGTTAAAAGTTCTCCACAGACTATGATCTCATCTTGCCTAGCATTGATTATCTCTCCCATTTGTAGTAATTATATGAGTTGATTACTAAGAGTAATTCAAATTTGTCCATACATTGTCAACTTCAGTCATGTAGAGAAAAAGCTGGCCTTGTTCCTCCTCTAGTTTCACTTGTAGTTTGAGAGGAACAGAAAGAACTAGATTAGCCTTTCCACCCTTCCAGCATGCTTCTCTTTCTCCAATTTGTTTTCAGCCATTTGGGAAAAGCAGTAGATTACTCTCATTTTTAGAGATTCATATACTTTTTAACGACATCTAGTAGAATGGAGAGAACTACCGAGAAGTAAATAAAAATTACCTTTGAGCAAAGAGCCAAAGTCTTATTGATCCAAGAGTGCACTCCTGTATTCCAGCACCTTAGCCAAACACACAATTATTCTTTAATCTTATTTTCATTTCATAATAATGATAATTAGGGTTTTTCAGATTGCTGTGTATCAGAGATCAAAAATACATTTAAACTCAGCAGAATGTTGCTGCCTCCTGGGAACCCCTCAGGTATTTGTAGAAGCAGGTGTCCTCCCTCTGAAGGGATATCTATTACTGC
>NW_007734988.1:44043-45668 GCF_000696425.1 Galeopterus variegatus
TGAATTATCTTAACATATTGATACTTTCGTCATGTGATTTTTCTGCAAATTCTGTGCACCACAGGGTCTAGTTGGATCACTTATGATAGAAGAAATGCAGAAATAGTTTATGGACCTCAAAATATGCCAATGATAGCCAATGGCTCTGTGTCATTACTCAGTTGTCTACAAGGTGAAATACATCGATGGAAATTCTTTTTGATTATAGGGTAGTTTGTGTATACCACTGTGTCCAAACAGTAACAATAGTAGGATGAGAAAATAAGTTTAAAAAAATCAGCTTTGAGTCTATTTCTATCACTAATCTGCCTCTGAAATTCTAAAATCCCAGACATTCCTGCTTTGCAGTGTAAAAATTCTAGCAACATCAAACCTTGTTTGTCTCCCAAAGTCTTTCGATTTCTAATTGAGTTTCTGGATCTGTTTCCAAACTGGCAATTGTTTCTATTTTAACAAGATTAGGATTATTACTAAATCATTGTCAATTAAGATATAATTGTTTTATCATTTTATTCAGAATAGCTACTAGGTCTTGGTGACAGGAAACTTTCATAGGGTAGTACTTTGTGTGTATGTGTAAGAATTATTATTTTATTAGTCTGTTAAAAGTGATAAATTTATCTGAGTATTCATTATAAATTAATGGTTTTATTAATTCATATTAACTATATTTTTACCCTTCTAACTGCTTACATTTGAATTATTGAAGTTGGCTTTTTTATTAGAGCTCTCAAATTATAAAGGACCTGGAACAGATTCTATATGAGCCTGAAAAGAATGGACATATTCTGAAGACCACCTGCATCTACATATTTTAAACAACACTAAGAAAAAAGATGATCTAGGTCAACGTGAATAAATTATTGCTCTAGGCAGTTATTGCCAAGGAAGATAATTTGTAAAATAATAACTTCATTATTATTATTATGTTTTTTATCCTGGAAGAGATCCTCAAAACTGTTTTAATACAGATCAAACCATTAGTTCACCAGGGCAAACAGCTTGCTTATCAAACCAAGTTACTTGGTTTCCACTACTTCAAAACAAGTATGTTTTAAATTTTGCCTGGTTCTTATCAATTTTCAGCTTTAAATGACCTACTTTAAACGACTTGAGTCCAGACACAAAAGCCCTGTAAATACCTCCTTTTTAACTTCCCCCTCTGAAACTCTAGAAGAACTCTGCTAAAGAGGTGTTTTACTTACTATAGTGGCTTCCTTTGATTGATAGTTTACTCTTGTTATCTTTTGGAGGAGCCAATAGGCAAAAGTACTTTAATATATTCTGAAAAAGAATTTTTAATGACTTTTTTCCATTTTTAAAACTATGGTGTGCAACAAGTATTAGGAACCAATGAATTTGCCTTTCAACATTTCAAAAGTGTGTGTGTGTATGTGTGTGCAGTGTATTAGCTTTCTCTAAAAAAAGTTTTCCTGAGGTGTACATATATATATGAAATTTCCTTTTAGACTTTTAAAGAAATGAGTGGATCCAGATCCATAAAAACTCTGTTTTCTATCCTCTAAAAAATAGATAGGAAACTACTGGAGATTTTCATAAGGAGTAGAAAAGATGATTTTCTTGACATGGTATCGCTGCTTTGATATTACAAGTCCCCACAACAT
>NW_007734988.1:45870-46829 GCF_000696425.1 Galeopterus variegatus
TAGAAAAGATGATTTTCTTGACATGGTATCGCTGCTTTGATATTACAAGTCCCCACAACATTTCCCACACATTCATTCCACTGTGGGTCTTCATAATTACTACAATTTCATTCACAGTGTTTTCATCATTCCACATGTGTGTTTTGTCTTTAGTAGCATTCAAAATTTTTTAATATTTGACAATTCTTGAATCTTGGTTTGCAAAGTCACTCACTAATTTGACTTTCTCAGATTACTACTTTACACCATTCCCTTAATATACTGCATTTTTAATAACTCTAAATTTTCATGTGTTGATATTGTTCAAGCTATTTGTTGAAATGATGAATGAACTCATCTCTGGAGAAACATTTTATACAGCCAAAAGCCCCAGATTTCAGGTATCATTTTCCAGATATGGCAGGCAATACAAAAAGGCTTTCTTAATTCTTCTTGTGAAATAAAATTTTAAGAAATTCATATAAAAGTTTTGTTATTAAAAATAGTAATAATAATAATAGCTTTGAAACAGGCAAAATTCTAAATATTTTTAATGCACAATCTCATGTAATACTCAGAAAGTTATACATTATTATTATCCTTATTTTATACAGAAAGGTGTGAACACTTATAAATGTTTTAAACTTTGTCCAATGTCACCTAACTATTGCAGAAGTTGGATTTGAACCCAGGTCTCAATTGCTCCAAAGCTCATGTTGTTAAGCAGCACCAAAGTGCACTAACTCCTGTGAAACACATAATGGCTCTATAGGGAGGCTAATACAATGTATTTTAAAACTTTGCTTTAATGATATTTCTAGCTTAACACATTTAGCTTCATTTCACAAATATGTTCTTAAAACAAAATTAGGTATCATTTCTCATTCCTGAAACAATGCATGTCTAATACTAATGGCATATATTTTTGCCATTTTATTAAAGACTGTCATAATGTTTGAATTTCCTTCATATCTCTAAAT
>NW_007734988.1:46848-48595 GCF_000696425.1 Galeopterus variegatus
TCAATTGCTCCAAAGCTCATGTTGTTAAGCAGCACCAAAGTGCACTAACTCCTGTGAAACACATAATGGCTCTATAGGGAGGCTAATACAATGTATTTTAAAACTTTGCTTTAATGATATTTCTAGCTTAACACATTTAGCTTCATTTCACAAATATGTTCTTAAAACAAAATTAGGTATCATTTCTCATTCCTGAAACAATGCATGTCTAATACTAATGGAATATATTTTTGCCATTTTATTAAAGACTGTCATAATGTTTGAATTTCCTTCATATCTCTAAATAATGGTAATCTTGAAATATGCCTTTTTGTATGTGTATTTATCATGGTAGAAAAATTTAAACGAATAGTACTGTTTAAACATAGCCTACATACAAGGTTCTGGGAACATTATGCATTGACACAATACCATATTCTCTGAAACTCAAAAGTCATACTGATAGCCTCCTTATTTATTTATTTAACTAATATTCACGATTACCTTTTCTTCCAGGAGATAGTGCAAAATAAATGTATTCTCTACTTCCATAAAACTTATACCTAACGAGGGTAGACAAAAGTTAAAAATAAACAAGCAGATATATAAAATAAGATAGAAAGAATAAACTGCAACAGGTATTCTAATTCTATTGTTAGAGAATATGTATGTTTATGCACCTATACATAGAAAAATGCAAAGCCTTAGACTTTGCTTTAAATTAC
Organism: Galeopterus variegatus; assembly: GCF_000696425.1. Classification (NCBI taxonomy): domain Eukaryota; kingdom Metazoa; phylum Chordata; class Mammalia; order Dermoptera; family Cynocephalidae; genus Galeopterus; species Galeopterus variegatus. Next base: position 47,553 of record NW_007734988.1, read on the forward strand.
AGTAATCAAAAATTATAGAAAATGCACAACTTGCAATAATATTCACTTTTAGCAGTTTATTATTTTTTTTTTTTTAATTTTCTCGTTTGGTTGCATGTTTTCTTCTTGCCTTATTTGTTTCTTTCTAGTGCTAACTACCTGTGCAATTGCCATATCTTCCTATCTACTCTGTGTAATAATTCAGCTATGGATCAAGATAATCCTCAGTGAAAATCAGATTTTTTTCCCAGATTTATGAGGAAGTTAAAAAAAATCTTGCATCAGAAATTCATGACTTGAACTGGGGGTAAAATAAAATAAAATAAAAACAAAAGCAAATAAACAAACATGGCAGGAAACAAATCCGAAGTGGATCCACAAATGTTTCCTAGAAGCAGTAAAAATACAGGCTGATTCCTCCAAAGTAACAACAGAAGACAGTTCATACTGATAAAGAAAACAGATACGGGATGCCCCAATTTAAACCAAATGTCATTCTGTCCATTTGATCTTACAGTCAAGACATTGTTATTGTATATAAAGGGGTTGGTGAAAGAAAATTATCCATGGTGCGCTTGTGTTTTTGTACATTTTGAGATTTTGAGAGCAGAGGCACTGATTGCATTTTCTTTTTCCCCCTCAAGAATGTTTGTACAGCACACTACTTTGGAAAGTATAATATTTTTCTACAAAGCAAAGAACAGAATTTTCCAGTCTTAAAATATGTAGTTAGTGATTTCCTCCAAAGCAAAGAGAAGGTGTGCTTACTGCCTATTATAAAAGTTGATTTCCCTAAATTCAGGGTTCTTCTGTAACATACCCCAGTCCATGTGCACATGTCAACGTGTCACCTGGCCCTCTCGATGTTACCCTGTGGGACTGGGGCTTATGGAACCCAGCTATAGTTATTTCTATGAAGAATAAAACCTTTATAGGTGACCCAAATTTTTTATGTCTTTCTGCCAGCATCTGCTGTTACCTGTGTAAAGCTAACTTGTTAGCGTTTAAATTAAACTGAAAAATCTTAGATGTATCATAGTTTTTGACAAGCGCCACTGAAATAT
>NW_007734988.1:49538-51165 GCF_000696425.1 Galeopterus variegatus
GCAACCCTCGGTGTCGCTCCCGCGCCTCGCTCAGCCAGTGAGTGGGAACCGGTCTGTATGTGGGATCTGAACCCTCGGGTGGGAGCGCCACCGCGCTTCCCTAGCGGCACACTTATCCAGTGTGCCACTGGGCCGGCCCCCAAATTTTTTATGTCTTTCTGCCAGCATCTGCTGTTACCTGTGTAAAGCTAACTTGTTAGCATTTAAATTAAACTGAAAAATCTTAGATGTATCATAGTTTTTGACAAGCGCCACTGAAATATTCCAGGAGCCCTTGTATACACAGTGAGATAGGTAAAGAAAGTAATTCTGTATCAGATGTTATGGCCACTAATTCAAAGAGATTTCTGTCTATAACAGCATCGAATAACATTGGAAGAACTGACTTTATGAACACATTTAGATGAACAGAAAACAAGAAGTGTATGATTAAATAAAAGCAGATTAAATTACAAAAATGACAAGGATCAAAGTTTAAAAAAAAAACTTTTTCAGAGTGAATATTTTCCCAAACTCCTCAAATCTCAATATAAATAAACATAATTTTATCTTTCTTTATGCAGACAGTGAATAGGATGCAGGTCTTCAGTGTCATTTTAAAGCATTTAATTTAGGTGAGAAACAAAACATAGAAATATAATTCACTGACATTTTTCTTAGGGAATAAAGAAAATAACTTGGGCACTGATCAGGTTAACTCTTTCTTGCTCAAGCCATTTGTCATGTGATATCCTGTGTCTATGTAGAGCCACCAACAAGAAGAAGACTCTCACAAGGTGTGTTCCCTGGACTTTGGACTTCCCAGGCCCTGACACTGTAAGGAATAAATATTGTTTCTTTCCAAGCTATCCAGTTTCAGGTATTTCTGTTATAAGTAACAGAAACAGACTAATACAGGCACGTTATTCCGCTTTAAATAACTTCTTACATAATAAGGTCTATGATTTCAATAACTTTTTCCAGTTATTTGCTTAATCTATTTTTATACACTTTGTGGGGGATATAAAAAAGAAGGATGCAGTGGCTCTCCTCAGACAGCTTGTAAGTTATTTAGGAACACCAGATATAGACATACATAATGCAACAAAACATATAAGAATGCAGTAACTTTGTAGTATAATTTGAAGTCAGGTAGTGTAATGCCTCTGGCTTCATATTTTTTTACTCAGAATTGCTTTGGCTATTTGGAGTCTTATCGTTCTATATGAATTTTAGGATTTCTTTTTTCTATTTATGTGAAGAATGTCACTGGTATTTTAATAGGGATTGCATAGAATCTGTAGATCGCTTTGGGTAGCATGGACAGTTTTAGAATAATTCTTCCAATCCATTAACATGGAATGTCTTTCCATCTTTTGGTGTCTTCTTTAATTGCTTTTAGCAGTGTTTTGTAATTCTCATTGTAGATACCTTCTACATTCTTGGTTAAATTTATTCCTAGATATTTTATTTTTTTTGGTAGCTATTGTAAATGGGCTTGCTTTCTTGCTTTTACTCTGCTAGTTTGTTGGTAGTGTATAAAAATGCTACTGTGGTATACATACACCATGGAATACTACTCTGCCGTAAATAAGAATAAAATACTCCCATTTGCAATGACATGGATGAACCTGGAGAAACTTATGTT
>NW_007734988.1:51955-63250 GCF_000696425.1 Galeopterus variegatus
AGGGACATAGGGTACAAATGCAACCTCTGATCATGGGTATGCCCCCAGTATGTATGTGGCCCTCACATCATGGGAAAAAGGGGTGACAATTAGCTTTGTATTTCATGAGTATTCCTAAAACAATTTTTTAAAATTGCTACTGATTTTTGTGTATTGATTTTGTATCCTGCAAATTTGCTGAATTTATTTATCATCTCTAGGAGTTTTTGGTAGTTTATAGGTTTTTTCATATATAGGATCATGTCATCTATGAGCAGGGACACTTTGACTTTGTTTTTTTCAATTTGGAAACAACTTATTTCTTTCTCTTGCCTGACTTTTCTGGCTAGTACTTTCGAAACTATGTTGAATAGAAATGGTGAAAGTGGGCTTCCTTGTCTTATTCCTGTTCATAGAGGGTAAGCTTTTAGCTTTTCTCTATTCAGTGTGATGTTGGCTGTGGGTTTGTCATATACAGCTTTTATTGTTTTGAGATACTTTCCTTCTATACCTATTTTGTTAAGAGGCTTTATCTTAAAGGGAGGTTGAATTTTGTTGAATGCTTTTTCTACATCTATTGAGATAATCATATGATTTTTGTCCTTGACTTTGTTGATGTGGTGTATCACATTTATAGATTTGCACATTTTGAACCTATAAACTAGTACAGCTGTTATGGAAAATAGTATGGAGGTTTCTCAAACAACTACAGATAGAACTACAATAGGATCCAGCAATCCCACTACTAAGTATACACCCAAAGAAATGGAAATCATCATGTCAAAGGCATATCTGTATTATCATGTTTATTGTAGCTCTATTTACAATAGTCAAGTTATGGAACTGAATATCCATCAACACATGACTAGATAAAGAAAATGTGGTATACATGCACAATGGAATACTACTCAGCCATACAAAAAGAATGAAATACTGCCATTCATAGCAACGTAGATAAGTGTGGAGAAAATTAAGTGAAATAAAGTACAGAAAGAGAAATACTGCATGTCCTCACTCAAATGTGAGAGCTACAAAAGAAAGAAAGAAAAAAAAGAAAGAAAGAGAAAAAGAAAAAAATGAAAGAAAGAACAGTCACAATAATACATTGAGATTTCAGAAGGAGAGCACAGAACTGTGGTTACTAGAGGTGAGGAAGGGGGAGGGGAAGGGGGATGAGTGAGAAATTGATTAATGGACACAAAGAGTGATTATGTATTGTAATGATAAATATGCTAATTATCCTGAGTTGATCATCACATATTGTACACAAGTATTGACAAGCAACTCCATACCCCACAAACGTGTTATCGATTGCGTTTAAATAAAAATAAATAAATAAAATGCAATAATAATACAAACACAGAAATGATGATGAAAGTTATAATTAACACCATCACCATCTTCTTATTCAAGATTGTCTTCATAATCACCACCATTATCACCATTATCATCAAATTGTGTAAACTAATCTTTGCTGCAATTCAATAATGGAAATAGTAGAAGTAATAAAATAGAACTTTATTTACTGACTACTACATGAAAGCAATGTAATAAGATTTTTACATCAAAGATATTTTGTTTCTCTAGCATCACAATTAAGTTAATAATATTGTCTATGACATCTGTATTTTAAAGTGGAGGAAATGTAAAATAAAAATATATATATTTTTAAATATATATATATTTCTTTTTATTTGATGACCCATGAGCAAAAGGATTACCACCTAGCAAAAACTACAAGGCTGAATTTTGAGCTCTCAAATCAAAGCCAGGGTCTCTCCAATATGCAATTTTGTTTTTATTTTAAGCTATTCACAGACTCTTGATTGTATGATATTATATGCTGTGCACAATGAGAGGACTTTTTATACTTAACATCTAAAACAACCATATTCAAGTAAATAAGATTCTATAGCTCTGAAACAAACAAACAAATGGACAAACAAGCAAATGAATAGATGGGCAAATGAATAAAGGAGTGCGTAAGAAAAGACAATTTTTAGGAATTGAAAAATTAACATCTGTTAGCACATGCTAAATGTAGAGCATTTTGATAAGCAATTACTTTTATTTATTTGATGAATTCATTTAATTCTGTATGAATTAGATATTATTTTCCCTTTTTTTCAGATGAAACTAATGTTGAGAGACAAACTCAGAATAAAGTGGGTGAATAACCACTTAAAATATAACAAAACAACGGAAATGAACACTACTGCAATTTTCATGTTAAACAGTAGAGTGCATTGCTCAAGAAACTATGGAATTCAAAGAGAAAAGTTATGGTGAGTTCAATATATCATAATTTATTTTCACTTACCAACTTGTAGAAAAGACAATCTAAAATGGATGAGGCTATTTAAATAGTAATAACAATATCAATAATCATAATCATAATAAATATGATGTGAACTGGTATACATGAGTACAATGCTTCATCTATAGATGTAATTAGAATTCTTTAATGATACCTATAATTATGATTAAATCAATGTCTGCCCATTCTCTGACTTTAGTTTAAAATGAAGTATTAACTAATATTTTAGAAAAGCATATTGGTGATAAAATTTTCAAACCATTTAATTATTGCTCACATTGAGAGGTTAAATTGCTTATACAAAAATTATACACAGAAGAGAAAAGATACATACAGTTGTATAATGGAAAAGTACATAGCACCATATGTTTAACAAATCAAATGGGGAGAAAAAAGAAGTAAAGCACGAAAATTTGAAAATAACAAACCCAGGAAACAATAAGCAAAAATTTTAAATATTTCACTATTTTAACAATACAAAAACAGCTAATTTATAAGTGACTATGCTTTGTATGATATGTGAATGGAATAAACAATTAAAAGAGCTAATGTATCAAATAGAGGAACATGAACTTCTTAAAAAGCAGATTAATAAAATAATATAGTTGTCACTTTGCTTTTATTTTATTTGCTTTTATCTAACATTTTAATATACAAATGAATTCTCATATTTGTATATAAATGCAAAATTATATTTGTAAATGTAAAATGCATAGTTCACATTAGCAAGTATGTAGGCTTTTAAAATTAAAGTTTCTATAATCACAATTTACAAAGAGTTAGAAACAAATATATTTCTAAATTTTAGACAATGAAATAACTAAGAAAAAAGTATAGTTGTTCTTTAACATACTAGAATATCTAGAAAAAATATATCTATTTTGCTCTTTAACTTGTTTATTCCATTATTCCATCAACATGTTTATTGAACTCCTAAAATATACAAATCACTGTGGTCTGTTTCTAGATTGCAGTTCAGTTAATCATTGTTTGCCTGTATATACATATAGTTGTGAAATCTTCATTTTGGATGCTATTCCAGTATTATCAGTAAAAACACCCAACTGCAAGGACCACAGGAAATTCATCTATTTGCACATCTTTACTTCAGTGCAACCAAACAAGCTAGATACTTGGACACTAACATAAAGAAAGAATTGCTGATGGAATCAGACTAAATAACAAAGACAAATACATTCTTCAGGAATAAAATCATATTATTTGGCTGCTTATTTCTTAAACTGTCTAAAAATTATTCACCTTTCCACTTACATTTTACAGAAATATATAATGTTTGATGAATTGATGAGTGTTAAGGCTAAATATTTAGAATAATAGCAAACAAAGGAAAAATTAAAAAAAATAAACTCATTCATTCAACAATAGTTTTGAGAGTGTACTACCCTATGCCTATTCAAGCCCTGATGATGAGTTGCTACCCTCAAGCTACTCTCATAAGTAGCAATAGCTATAGACAATTTTATCATCTTCAGAAATGTGCAGCATAAAAGATCTTATAAATAAATAAACAAATAGGAAATATCATGTCAAAAATTTGATATGAAGAAAATGAAAAATATTATGTGACAGAAAATAAATGGTTGTGATGGTGAGTGTTTCAGAGTCAGGTGCAATCCCTATGGGGATATGACATATAAGCTGAAAATCATAAATCAAGAAGGTGATGCACAAAGGAAGCACTTAAGTTAAGAGTCATAAATGAAGTCGTAAGAGTTAAAAGCCCTAAGAAGTAATGTTCAAAAAATTAAAGAAGGTCAGTGTGGCAGAAGGTAATAAGCAGGAGGGAAGTGTGAGTTTTTACTTCCACTATGCAACAGGCCCTGTTCAGAGCACTATACACATATGAACTCTTTTATTTCTCCAAACAATTCTATGAGGCAGGTACAATTATAATGCACATTTTACAGAGGAGATAATTTTACAATAGAACGATATAATAACATGCCCAAGGTTACATTATAAATAATTGGTAGACATAAGATTTTGTTTTTTTAAATTTTTATTATATTGCCCCAAGTTTTAGGCTTTTTTTCTTTCTTTTTTTTTTTTCTTTTTTTTTTTTGTCTTTTGTCTTTTTCCGTGTCCGGCAATGGATCGCAACCCTCAGTGTTGCCCCCGCACCGGACCGGGGACCAGCAACGGGATCGCAACCCTCGGCATTGCCCCCGCGCCCCGCTCAGCCAGTGAGCGGGAACCAGTCTGTATGTGGGATCCGAACCCACCAGTGAGCGGGAACCAGTCTGTATGTGGGATCCGAACCCTTGGGCGGGAGCGCCGCCGCGCTTCCCAAGCGGGGCACTTATCCAGTGTGCCACCGGGCCGGCCCTTTTCTTTCTTTTCTTTCTTTCTTTCTTTCTTTCTTTCTTTCTTTCTTTCTTTCTTTCTTCTTTTTCTTTCTTTCTTTTTCTTTCTTTCTTTCTCTTTCTTTTTCTTTCTTTCTCTCTCTTTCATTATAGCATATGCAAATAATGATAACTGTGCATGATTTTTTCAATAGTTGAATCTATTCTTTATTGAAACATAATTGATTGTACCTATCTTTGGGGTATGGCATTGCATATCAATACTTGGTACAATATGTGATACTTATATGAGAATAATTAGTATATTCAGCATGACACGATGTAATGATTATTTGTGGCCCTTTACCATTTCTCGCTAAAACCCCCTCTCTTTCCTCCTTTCCCACTTCTGATAACCTCAGTTCTGTTCTCTCCTTTTGAAAGTTCAACCTATTATTGTTACTGTTATATCTATCTCTCTTTCTTTTTTCTTTTTTAAAATTTGTTTTGCTTTATTTATTTATTTATTTATTTATTTATTATTTTCTAGCTTCCACTTATGAGTGAGGACATGAGGCATTTCTCTTTCTGTGCCTGGCTTAACATCATTTTCTCAAAGTTCATCCATGTTGTATGGATGCATCTGCATCCATTGCTGCAAATGACAATTTCATTTTTTCTTTTTTTTCTGGCAGAGTAGTGTTCCATTGACTATATATACCGCATTTCTTTATCCAGTCACCTTTCAATGGACACTTAGGTTCGGTCCAATTCTTGGTGGTTGTATTGAGGGCTGTGAAAAACATGGGGATGCAGGTATCTTTTAGACATGATGATTTCCATTTCTTTAGGGATATACCCAGCAATGGGAGACTGGATCACATGGCAGTTTTATCTGTATTTGTTTGAGGAACCTCCATACTGTTTTCCATAAAGGCTTCATTAATTTACAGTCCCATCAACAGTGGAGCAGTGTTCCTCTTCCTCTGCATCCATGCCAGCACTTATTTTTTTCTTTTTGATAATAGTAAGTCTAATTGGGGTGAGAAAATATCTCAATGTGGTTTTGATTTGCATTTCCCTGATACTGAGTGATGTCGAGAATTTTTTCATTTCTGTTGGCCATTTGCATGTCTTCCTTTGAGAAATGCCTGTTCAGCTCCCTACATCCATTTTTAAATCAGGGTTTTTTTTGTTTTTATTTTTTATCGTTAAGTTGTTTGAGTTCCTTGTATATTCCGTATATTAATCCCTGCTCAGATGTGTGGCTTGAAAATATCTTCTCCCACTCTGTAGGTTGTCTTTTCACTCTGTTAAGTGTTTCTTTTGCTATATAGAAGCTTTTTAGTTTGATATTATCCCGTTAGTTAATATTTTCTTTTATTTCCTGTGCTTTCGGTGTTATATTCATAAAGTCTTTGTCCATTCCTACTTCCTGAAATGTTTCACTTATGTTTTAATTTAGCAATTTTATACTTTCAGGTCTTATATTTAAATCTTTAATCCATGCTGAGTTGATTTTGTTATATAGTGAGAGGTACATGTCTAGTTTCATTCTTCTACTTGTTGAAGAAGCAGTCTTTTCCCCAATGTATGTTCTTGGTGCCTTTGCTGAAGATCAGTTGACTGAAAGTCTGTGGGTTGATTTCTGGGTTTTCTAATCTGTTCCATCAGTTCAAAGGTCTATTTTTATGTCAGTACCATAATATTTTGGTTATTATAGCTCTGTAGTATAATTTGAGGTCAGGTTATGTAATACCTCCAACTTTATATTTTTTGCTCAGAATTGCATTGATGATTTGGGGTCTTTTGTTGTTTCATATGAATGTTAGGTTTATTTCTCTTTTTCTGTGAACAATATTATTGGAGTTTACATTAAATCTGTAGATTGCTTTAGGTAGTATGGACATTTTCACATTGTTGATTTTTCCAATCCAAGAACGTAGAATGTCTTTACATCTTTTTGTGTCTACTTTAATTTCATTCATCAGTGATTTATAATTCTCATTGTAGAGATCTTTCACCTCCTTGTTTAAATTTATTCCCAGTTTTTTTGTTTGTTGGTTTTTGTGACTATTATAAATGAGCTTGCTTTCTTGATTCCTTTTTCTTTTAAATCATTGTTGGAGTATAAAAATGCTACTGATTCTTGAGTGTTGATTTTGTATCCTGCAACTTAACTGAAATCATTTATCAGCTCTAAGAGTTTTTTAGTAGAATCTTTAGATTTTTGTATGTGTAGGATTATGTCATCTGCAAACATAGACAGTTTGATTTTGTTTTTGCCAGTCTGGATGCCTTTCATTTTATTCTTTTCCCTTATTGCTCTGGCTAATACTTCCAATCGTATGCTAACTAGGAGTGATGAGATTGGACATTCTTTTCATAGTCCTCTTCTTAAGAGAAAGGCTTTCAGTTTTTCCATATTCAGGATGATATTTGCAGTGGGTTTGTCATATATAGCTTTTATTTTTTTTCTTTTGAGGTATTTCCTTTCTATACCTAATTTGCTGAGAATCTTTATCATAAAACCATTTGAATCTTGTCAAATGATTTTTCTGCATTTATTGAGATAAGCATATGTTTTTGTCTTGCTTTGTTGATGTGGTGTGATACATTTATTGACTTGCATGTGTTGATCCATCCTTGCATCTCTGGGATGAATCCCAGTTGGTAATGATGTGTAATTTTTTTTTTCTTGGTGTGTTATTGTATTCTGTTTAATAATTTTTGGTTGAAGGTTTTTATTTCTATGTTCATCAGAGATATTGTTTTTTGTTGTATCTTTGTCGGGCTTTGGTATCAGGATGATGCTGACCTCATAGAATAAGTTTGGGAGAATGGCCTCTGTTTCAATTTTTTGCAATAGTATGAAAATAATTGGTATTAATTCCTCTTCAAAGGTTTTGTAGAATTCAACAGTAAAGCCATCTGGTTCTGGGCTTTAGTTTATTGGGAGACTGCTGATTACTGCTTCAATTTCATTGCTTGTTATTGTTCTGTTCAGGTTTTCTATTTCTTCTTGGTTCAGTCTTGGTAGTTTACATGTGTTCAGAAATTTATTCATTTCTTCTAGTTTTTCAAATTTGTTAGCATATAATTTTTTGTAATTGTCTCTAATGATTCTTTGTATTTCTGTCATATCAGCTATAATGTCTCCTCTTTCATTTCTAACTTTTGTTTTTTGGGTCTTTTCTCTCTTCTTTTGTTAGTTAGCCTAGATAATAGTTTTTCTCTTTTGTTTATCTTCTCAAAGAACGAGCTTTTTGTTTCATTGATATTTTGCATCATATTTTTGGTTCTCTACTTTGTTTAGTTCTGCTCTGATCTTAATTATTTCTTTCTGTCTACTAAATTTGGAATTGGATTGTTCCTGTTTTTTCTAGTTCTTTGAGAATTGATGTTAGGTTGTTTATTTGAAATCTTCCTATTCTTTCAATGTAAGCATTTATTACAATAAACTTCCTTCTGAGTACTGATTTTACTGTATTCCCCAGGTTTTGGTATGATGTGTCTTTATTTTTATTAGTTTTGAGAAATTTTTTGATTTCTTTTTAAATTTCTTTTTGGACCCATATGTCATTCAATTTCCATGTGCTTGCATAGTTTCCTGAGTTCTGATTGTTATTGATTTGTAGTTTTAGTCCATTGTGGTCTGAAAGGATACTTGAAATGATTTCCACTTTTAAAAATTTTTGAGGCTTAATTTAGGACCTAATATGTGGTCTATCCTGGAGAATATTCCAGGTGCAGATGAGAGGAAGGTATATTCCGCAGTTGTTGGATGAAAAGTTCTGCAGATATCTGCCAAGTCCAATAGGTATAAAATGTAGTTTAAATCCTTTTCTCTGGTGATTTGTTCCTTAGATGATCTGTCCAGTGTTGAGGGAGGTGTGTGCATGTCCCAGCTATTATGGTATTGAGGTCTACCTCTTTCTTTAGATCTAATTGTATTTGTTTTATATATCTGGATGCTCTGGTGTTGGGTACATACATATTCCTGATTGTTATGTCTTCTTGCTGGTTATATCCCTTTATCATTATATAATACCCTTTTGTTTTATGGTTTTTGGCTTAAAGTCTATGTTATCCAATATAAGAATAGCTACTCCTGCTCATTTGTGGTTTTCATTTGCATGGTATATCTTTTTCCATCCCTTCACTATTACTCTGAGTGAGTCTTTACAGGTGAGGTGAGGTGTGTGTCTCCTGTAGATAGCATGTAGTTGGGCCTAGCTTTTTAATCCCATCAGTCAGTCTGTGTTTTTTGAGTGGGGCATTTAATCCATTTACACTCAGGGTTGTTACTGTAAGGTGTTGTCTTACTGCTGAGATTTTATTCCTCTTCTTATGGTTGATTTAAATAACTTTTGTTCCTTTCTTTCCATTTTACTGTCTTCAGTCTTTGTTGTTTTTTTGAAGTGGTGGGATATAGTTTCTTTCTCTTTCTTGTTTTCATATCTGCTTTACGAGTGTTGTTTGTTGTTTCTCATGTATTCATGGTGCTGATTATAGTTTTTTTGGTTTCCAGTTGCAGGACTCCCTTAAGGCTGTCTTTCAGAGTTGGTTGTGTGTTGGTGAGCTCCCACAGCTTTTGCTTGTCTAGGAGATACACTATTTCCCCTTCATTTCTGAAAGATGGCCTTGCCTTTACTGGGTGCAATATTCTTGGCTGGCAGGGTTTTGTTTGTTTGTTTGTTTGTTTGTTTCCATTTTACTACTTTGAGTAGTAAAAACAGGATGAGTATACATCGTCCCATTCTCTTCTGGGCTGTAGAGTTTCTGCTGAGAAGTCTGCTGTTAGTGTGTTAGTGTGATGGGGACTTCCTTGGAGGTGACTTGATGCTTTACTCTTTTTTTTGTGGTTCTTTCTTTGTCTTTGACTTTTGACAGTTTGACTACAATGTGTCTCAGAGAGGGCCTTTTTGGATTGAATCTGTTTGGGGATCTTTGAGCTTCTTGGATCTGGAAGCTTGTATTTCTCCCAATACCCAGGAAGTTTTCCACTATCATTTCATTGAATATGAGTTCAATGCCTTTTCTTTTCTCTTCCCTTTCCATGATTTCAATTTTTGTGCACTTAAGGTGGTCTGCTAGCTATGTTAGGTTTTCTTCCTTTTTAAATTCTCTTTTCTTTCTTTCTCTTTGTTTTTTGTCTGATTCACTCGTTTAGAAAAGACAGTCTTCAAGATAAGATATTCTTTCTTCTGCTTGCTCTACCCTGCTGCTTGTGCTCTCAATTGTAGTTTTTATTTCATTGAATGAGTCTTTCAGTTCTAAGTTCTGCTACATTCTTTTTTATGGTATTTATCTGTTTGTAAAGTTTCTCCTCATGTTCCAGATTATTTTCTCATTTTGTTGTGTTGTCTAACTGAGTCTTGTACCTCACTGAGTTTCTTTAAGATTGTTACTCAGAATTCCCTTTCAGACATATCAAGTATTTCCTGTTGTATGGGAGCTGGTATTTGAGAATTATAGTGTTCCTCTAGTGTTGTCATTTTTTTTTTTCATATTTCTAGTACCCCTATATTGATGACTATTCATCTGGTGGTTGCTTCTTCTATTACACTGGTGTGATTTTTAATGAGACAGATTCTCTCCTATAGATTTGTTAAATATCGTCTGTTGGGTGAGTGTTTTAGCTTTGGTTCTGAGTCAGTAGTTTCAATAGTTCCAGGAAGACTCAGTTTTTCTGGGTAGACTCAGTAGTTCCGGGTAGATTCAGTATTTTCAGGTGTCACCAGCAGCTACATCTGTGTCTGGGGCTGTGTCCACAGATAGTCCCATGCAGGTGAGTGTGGCCCTTTGGGCAGCTGGGTTGCTGAAGCATGTTGGTAGCTTAATGGGTGGGCTCATGTGTACAGTTGGGGCCATGCAGGTGGCTGTGGTGTCTGGGACAGCATAGGTAGCCTCATGTCTGGGGCCATAGGGGCAACTTGATGGCTGGTCCTATGTGGGTGGTTGGTGTCACATAGGTGGTTGCTGCTGTACAGGAGGATGGAGAGCTGTGCCTAGGTGCACAGGTGGGGCCACGCTGGTACCCAGGTGGTTAGGGTTTTGTGGGTGGCAGGGCTGTGCAGGTAGTTGGAAGGCTGGAGCCACACAGGCAGCTGAAAGGCTGAAGCCATGAAGGCAGCTGGAAAGCTACAGTTGCATGGATGCCCAGCACCATGCAGGCAACCTGGGATAACAGCAGGGTGGACTGCACAGGATGAACTCATGTGCAGGGAGGTGGACTACAGCTCTGGGACTAGACAATGGCACAGGCAACCATGGTGGTGGTTGGGGGGGTGGGCTAGGGCAAGAGCAGGAAGAGGCTTACCACTGGGAAGTGCTCAGATTCTTTGCATCTCAAGAGAGAATTCCTCCTGGCCAATGCTGGTTTCAGAGATGTGGCAGTGGCTGAAGTCACATGCCCTTTTCTCCTCTGCAATGCCGGCTTGTTTTTTGTGCTCCATAGGGTCTTCACCAGGCTCCTGCTACCCTCCCACACTCTCCCACCAATGTTCTTCCCCTGTACTTAACTGTCCTTTTCTTGCTCTGGTCCCCTTTTGTGGGAGCATCATGTGCTAGGCACCTCTAGTACACCATCCTTGCCCCCAACCCCCACCTCCTAGACATAGGATTTTAAATTAGCAAGTCTCCATCTCAAACCAGAATTTTTTTTTTTTTTTTTTTTTTTTTTTTTTTTTTTTT
>NW_007734988.1:63327-83082 GCF_000696425.1 Galeopterus variegatus
CGCAGCCCTCGGTGTTGCTCCCGCGCCTCGCTCAGCCAGTGAGTGGGAACAGGTCTGTATGCGGGATCCGAACCCTCGGTGGGAGCGCCACCGCGCTTCCCAAGTGGCGCACTATAGCAGTGCGCCACCGGGCCGCCCCTTGAAACCAGAATTTTGACTTTTTCCTGTTGCACACAACTGTCTAGTAGACGGTGGCTAAAGCACATATGACATTGGGGATAAATGTTGGGATTAGGACATGAAGTGATATGTGATCGCTGGATCATTTCAAATCAGGGCATGACATAATCTGATTTAGCTTTTATATGAACTTTGGTATTGGGTATATAAACATAGGAAACCTACTAAAAAGAAGAAGAAAGTGAATGAAGATAAAATAGAAATAAAATAGAAAACACAATGGTGAAAAATGGAAAGAGATGAGCTGGGGTTTTTCAATAAGTAAATTTTGAAGATGATGGGTAAAGAATAATAGGGTAAAAGTAGAGTGTGAATTCACAGTGGGATACAGCCCTGCATTTTTGATCCATTAGGTTATGCAAGGTCTACCTCTTTTACTAGATATTTGTGTGATCGTGGGCAGTTAGCTAAATTGCTACGTAACTTTGTTTCTTTATCTGTGAAATAAGGTGTTGAATCACTCCAGTGTTTCATAATTTAAAATATGCTGTAAAAGAGTAAAGTAGTTAAATTCTCCACTGTTGACCTAAAGAAACAAAAAGTAAAGAAAGCAGGTGAGAGGTTTTTGTCTTATTAGCCTTGAGAAACACTAGAATAGATGATTTCAATAGTCTTAAAATTCTATAAATATAATGAAGGTCTATATAAAGAGTAAACCTTTAAAAATATTTTATGTAAGAAATAGTTTGTGCTATACCTTAAAAAATATCTAAGAAGAAAAATTGTGCTTACATGAAAAGCAAAGTAAATTGAATCCGTTAAAATAACTCTAGGGCACCCCTAGGGCATCCAGCACTGAACCCAACATTGTTCCCTGTCAAAATGGGTGCAAAGGAGAGAAACTATAAAAATTGGAAAAAAAAAATTCACTTACATTAATCTAAGATGGCATCTGCTGTTATTGCTGAAGCTCTGTTGCTATCTGATACAGGGTTATATGACCTTGAGAGAAAAAGTACAGAAGTTTCTGCAAAGAAGAAAAAAATGAGTGATACACTTTCAAAAAGTGAATTATTAAATCTTCTTAAATTAGATTTATTTATTTTTTTATTTCTTAGAGCTGTGCTTGAATATAATACGTTTAGAAAATGAATTAAAACATTGGTTGTTTATGCCAAGAACATATGAACATTATGAAAATGCTGTTTCTCCAGGTTAGGAAACAACATTTTACTGTAAAAATATATGTGTTTATCCAATTATATCTGAATGTATATATATATACACATTCACACACACACACATATAATATCCCACATATATATATACACACACACACACACACATATAATATCCCACATATATATATACACACACACACACACACATATAATATCCCACATATATATATACACACACACACACACACATATAATATCCCACATATATATATACACACACACACACACACATATAATATCCCACATATATATATACACACACACACACACACATATAATATCCCACATATATATATACACACACACACACACACATATAATATCCCACATATATATATACACACACACACACACACATATAATATCCCACATATATATATACACACACACACACACACACACATATAATATCCCACAATTATAAATACATTTTTGTGAAGCTGCATGTCTATAAATTTATATGAATACAGAGTCTTACAAAACATATATACATAAGTGCAAGCACATTACAAGGTTGATAAAATAATACACAATTTATATCAATGATTTTAAGATAAGTTAGACTCCTCTGGTAAACCATTAATGTTGGGGATTACAGAGTATTCTCAACTGAATATTACAGATAGGAACTTTCCAAAGGGAGAGATAGCTTCAACCTCTAAGAATAAATATGTAAGCCAGAATTAGTAAGGGGAGAAACACCAACCAGTCATGATTTTTTTAAATTAAGAAACTCAAGTGTTGCCTTCCCTTCTGGATATTCTTGATGTATAGAATCACATGTAATATGAGCCAGAATCCTGGCCTTTAGGTATTTCTTATGACCCCGATTTGTAAATAGTCATTTGACCCACCATTCTGTGCTCTTACTTTTGACTTTCTGACCCAGTTCTGGTTTTCCGTGTTCTTCAGGGTGTTTCCAGTTTGCTTTCTTACTGTGCTTACCAGGGGCACACCCTGTCATACATCCCTATGTAAATCTAGAAACCCAAACCCACCTTCTAATCACTCCCTTTTCTGGTACTTTAAAGGTAGCCCCTTGATTATTCAATATACTCTGATCCAGTATATTCTGATGAAAGTATATCTATCAGTGAGGTATGTTCTGCATATTCTCCAAGAGAGTGAAGGAATTATGCTCTTAAATATATGATAGAGGAAATTCAAGGCTCTGAATTTATAACTAAAACTATATAAATGTAATCAAGACAAACATGGCTTTAATTGTTAAATATTATATTCTTCAGTAAATGAGTGTAGGACCCTGAAACAATAGCATAGAAGCAACACCGTCCATGATAACTGTATATGTCTATCTTTAACTGTTCATTTAGTAGCTTATAGGATTACAAAAAGAAATATAAAGTTTAGGAGACAATAAAAGAGACAAAACAGTGCCGGACCCGTGGTGCACTCGGGAGAGTGTGGCGCTTGGGAGCGCAGCGGTGCTCCCGCCACGGGTTCGGATCCTATATAGGTATGGCCGCTGTGCTCACTGGCTGAGCGCAGTGTGGGCGACACCAAACCAAGGGTTGTGATCCCCTTACCAGTCAAGAAAAAAGACAAAAAAAAAAAAAAAAAAGTGACAAAACATTTGAGGCCGGGGAAAGGAAGATGCCAACAGAGTTATACTTAACTTTGGACATTGAATTTCTTCAGGTGCAATATTTGTGCCTGTTTCCATCTATCATCTTTCCTTCTTTTCATACCATAAAGAAAGTAGAGATTACTTTTTTACCTATACTTCAAATGAGCAACTTTTGCATATATGGTACAACTTCACTGACGCATTGAGCATGTTTCCCAAATAGGTACATTCAGCTTCATTCGCGGAAGTACATCTAAAAAGTGGAAAAACGCAGAGGTTAGATTGCTTAGTAATTTACTCAAGTATTATAAGAATTAGGTTTTTTTCAGTGAGACTCTTGAAGAATAACTGTTCCCAAAACTTTTAGAATTTAAAATATAATTGAAGGGAAGAAATATTATTGTGAAAATTCTGTTCCGCTTCAGGCACTTAATACAATAACAAAAGGTTATATTTTGAAATGTGCCAAGTGCTTCCACAAGGTGTACTGTGTGCAAGTGGATGTGTATGTGTATTGGCTAAAATGAAATCAACTGATATTACCATGTTGACTCAAGTATCTACAGCTGACAGTGCACCCTTCGGGCATTTTGAAAATCCTCACGTAACAGTGCAGACAGCTGACAGAAAAAAGAATGATGAATTAACACACTCAGAGGCAAGGATAATAGCAAAGAGAGTGGGCTCAGAAAATTTGGAATATTGGCTTGTAAATACAACAGACCTATTAATATTCATAGAGCTCTTAACCTAGAAGATTTAGGAGAAGTTATGTGATATCTTAAATATTGATCAATCTTTTAATATTGCTTTCAACAGTAGTAAAAACATTCATTGATTAAACAACACCTATGGAATACACAGATTTTATCAAAAACTTAATATTGGATGTCAGTGACATTTAAAAAATGAATGTTTTAATCAGAAAATGTCTTGGTATTTTGAATATAAAAATAATCCATTAACTTGTCTATCATATAAAACAAATTCAAGATGTTCTTGACTGGTAATACAATAGTTTTAAGTAATACATCCAGTTAAAGTACAATGTTCTTTTAAAACCCAAACAATAGTAGTAAAATTGTTAAACATAAAATTTATAAACAGTAGTGTTTACATCTATTGAGTGTAATTTATCATTAATAATTATCCTGAAAAAACATTTATACTGGTTCTTCTCTGAGTTTCTCTATTTTATCCACTATTACATTTGAATGAAAACACATCACTGGCCCTGAGTACAAAAGGAATTGATTACTTTTCTGAAAGGTTAGTAAAGAATGAATACTTCATTGGTGTGAGGATAAATCAAAATTATAACATAAAATATATTAAAAGCAAAGTTGTATTGATACAGATTCAAAACCATCTTGATATACGCTTATGTGCACATTACTTCAAGTTCTATCTCTTTTTTTTTTTTTTTTTGTCCTTTTTGAGACCGGCCGCACCGCGCTCAGCCAGTGAGCGCTGTGAGCACACCAGTCATAGGATGACTGGTGAAAAGTTCTTTTCACCTAGCTTTCTTGATTTCTTCTTTGGCTATATTTCTGTTAGCACATAGGAAGGCTATTGATTTTCATGTATGGATTTTGTATCTGGCCACATTACTGAATTCATTTATTAATTCTAGTAATTTTTTAGTGAAGTCTTTAGGGTTTTCTATGTGTAGGATCATGTCATCTGCAAACAGGGATAGTTTGACTTCCTCCTTTCCAATTTGAATGCCCTTTATTCTTTTCTCTTGCCTTATTGCACAGACTAGAATTTCTTGTAGTTTGTTGAAAAAGAATAGGGAAAGTGGGCATCTTTGTCTTATTTCAGATCTTAGAGGAAAAGCCTCCTTTTTTGTCCATTTAGTATTATATTAGCTGTGGGTTTGCCATATGTGGTCTTGCTTCTGTTGGGGTACATTCCTTCTATAACCAATTTGTTAGGTGTTTTCAACATGAAGCAGAAACACAAATGCTTTTCTGTGTGTATTAAAATGATCATATTTTTTCCCCTTCATTCTGTTGATGTGATATATCATGTTTACAGATTTGTGTATATTGAGCCATCCTTGCATCCCTGAGATGAATCTCACTTGTTTGTGGTCTATGGTCTTTGTAATGTGTTTCTGGATTCTGTTTGCTAGTATTTTGTTAAGGATCTTTGTGTCTGTGTTCGTTAGAGATATTAATCTGTAATTTCTTGTTATTGTATATTTTTCCAGATTTGGTATGAGGGTAATTCTGGCCTTGTTATATGTATTCCCTCCTCTTCAGTATTTTGGAAGAGTTTGAGAAAAATTGGTATAAGTTATTTAAAAGTTTGGTAGAATTCATCAATGAAGCCCTCTGGTCCTGGGGTTTTCTTTGTTGGAAGACATTTTATAACTGCTTCAATCTCATGACTCACTATTAGTCTGTTTATGTTTTCTAAATTTTCATGATTCAACTTTGGTAAGTTGTGTGCATCCAGGAATTTATCTATTTCTTATAGATTTTGCAGTTTGCTTGCATATAGTTGATCTTTTGTTCCTTTGCACTTCTGTGGTGTCAGTTGTAAGGTCCCCTTTTTCTTTTCTGATTATATTTATTTGAACCTTCTCTCTTTTTTTCTTTGTTAATCTAGCTAAAGTTTTTCCAATTGTTTATCTTTTTATAAAAACAATTCTTTGTTTCATTGATATTTTGTATTTTTTAAAATTTCCAATCCATTTGTTTCTGCTCTGATCTTTGTTATTTCTCTCCTTATACTGATTTAGGGTTTGGTTTGTTTTTGTTTTTTCAGCTACTTGAGGTGTTATGTTATTTATTTGGAGCCCTTCTTGTTTTTTGATGTAGGTATTTATTGCTATAAACTTCCCTGTTAGAACTGCTTTTGCTCTATCCCATTGAGTCTGGTATGTTGTGTTTTCATTTTTCTTTGTCTCCAAGAACTTCTGAAATTTCCTTCTTGATTTCTTCTTTAATCCATTCAATGTTTAGAAGCATATCATTTAATTTCTATGTATTTTTATGGTTTCTAGTATCCCTTTTGTTGTTGATTGCTAGTCTTATTCTATTGTGGTTGAACAATATAGTTGATATGATTTCAATTTTTTAAAAATTTGTTGTGACTTGTTTTGTGTCCTATCATATGGTCTATTCTAGAGAATGTTCCATGTGCTGCTGAGAAGAATGCATATTACACAGCTGTTGGATGAAATGTTCCATATATGTCCATTAGGTCAATTTGGCCTAAAGTAGAGATAAATTCTGATGTGTCCTGGTTAATGTTCTGACTGGATGATCTGTCTTTTGCTGAAAGGTTTAAAGTCCCCAAATATTTTTGTTTTGGAATTTATCTCTCCGATTAGATATAATAATAATTGCTTTATATGACTTTGCTCTGGAGTTGGTTGAGTATATATTTAGAATTGTTATATTCTCTTGTTGAATTGATCCTTTTAACATTATATAATGACCTTCCTTACTGTTTTTTTCTTTTGCTTTTCTTGGCTTGAAGTCTATTTTATCTGTTGTAAGTATGGCTACCCCTGCTCCTTATGTAATGGTTTCCTATTGCATAAAATACCTTTCTCCATCCCTTCACATTCAGCCAGTGTGTGTCTTTATTGGTTAAGCAAGTTTCTTGCAAGCAGCATATTGTTGGTTCTAATTTTATAATCCATTGGGCCACCTTATGCCTTTTAATCCATTTACATTTAGGGTTATTATTGATATAGGGGTACTCATTGCAATTTTGCTAATTTTTTCTGGTTGTTTTGTGAATCCTTTTATCTTTACTTCTGGTCTTACTATCTTCCTTTGTGATTGAGTGGTTTTCTCTAGATTTACATTTTGCTTTCTCACTATTTTTAGTATGTCTCTCTTAAGTTTTTGTGTTATGATTACTGTGAGGCTTGAAAACACGTTATAGTTACAACAAATTATTTTAGACTAGTAACTTTGATATCTAAGAAAATAACAACAACAACAAAGGCCAACTCTATGCTTTGGCATCATTTCCCCCACTTTTTAACAATTTTCTGTTTCAATATACATTTTTTAACATTGTCTTCCTCTTATAAGGTTGTCGTATGACTGTGTCTTGTTAGGTTTGTCCTTTTGTCTTCATACTAACGACATAAGCAGTTTATTCATCAACCTTATGACACTGGAGTATTCTGAAGCTGTCTGTGGACTTACTTTACTAATGAGTTATGTATCTTCAAATGATTTGGGGGTGCTCCTTAGCATCATCTTTTTCAGCTTGAAGATCATCTTTTAGCATTTCTTGTAAGGCAGGTCAAGTGTTGATGAATTTCCTTAGCTTTTCTTTGTGTGGGAAAGACTTTATTTCTTCTTCATATTTGAAGGGTAATTTTGCTGGATACAGAATTCTTGACTGACATTCTTTTTCCTTCAGCACCTTGAATATGTCATTCCGTTCTCTTCTGGCATATAGAGTTTCTACTGAGAAATCCTCTTAGCGATGTATTGGGGCTCTGTTGAATGTTATGCATTTCTTTTCTCTTGCTGTTTTCAGTATTTTCATTGCATTGAATTTGATTGGTCTCCTTTGAGTTTCCTGAAACTGGATGCTGTCACCTTTCTCCATACTTGGGAAATTATCAGTTATTATTTTCTTAAATATTCTTTCTACATCTCTTCTTTCTTTCTCCCCTTCAGATATGACCTCATGTAAGTTATTTTGCTTGAGAGAGTCCCATATTTGCTTTGTTGCTGCTTTATCTTCTCTTATTCTGCTTTCTTTCTGCTCTTCTGATTGGATAATTTCATGTTTTTTACCTGTGAACTCAGTGATTCTTTGCTCTGTTTGATGAAGTGTGCTGGTGGAGCTTTCTATTGATTTTTTTTTTTTTCAATTCAGGCAATGTATTCTTTATTTCTAGAATTTCTATTTGGTCTTTTTTAATTCATTTATTCCTTTGTCAAATTTCTCATTCTGCCCCTGAATTATTTTCCAGATATCATTTAATCTTCTATTTGTTTTTACTTGTGACTCTCTGAACACCCTTAAGAAGGTTATTCTGAATTCTCTGTCAGACATTTCATAGATCTGCTGTTCTCCTTCATTCATTGCTGGTGCTTTGTTTCATTTGGTGGTGATATATTTCTCTGTTCTTTCTTGATCTTTGTGTCTTTACATTGGTGCCTGGGCATTTAAGGAGACTGCTATTTGCTGCTGCTTCTCTGGGGGTGGTTTTTGTGTGGATCATTAATCACTTCCGAGTGTGGGTTGTGCGGAAATTCTGGCCCAAAATGGAGTTTTTCTTGCAGATTGAGCCCCTGTAGTTATATTGCCCTGACCAATTTCCAGAGACCAGATGCCCACATTGTGTCCAGTGTTCACCTGGCAGGCCAGCCTTTCTCCTTCACTCCAGTTAGTTGCAGCCATTTGGTCTTATTCTGGCCCAGGGGAATCCTGCCAGTGGTCTTTATGGTCTGTGGGCTGTTATGATGCACTCCAAAGTCCTTCTCTCCCCTTCAGACTCCAAGCAGGTTTACACAAAGGATACTGTTAAGGCTTTTTCTGCCTTCAATCCATGTGTAGTGGCCAGTCCCTGCCTCTATACCCGGCTGTCTCAGAACAATACGCACTGTCCTTACGCCCTCTCATCACTGTGTCTCACACCTTCAGGAACTGCACAGGTCTCTCCTCCTCTTCTCCCAGATCCAGTGGTTCCACGTTTGCAGTCTCTATTTTTTAATAGTCATATATTGGCTACATGTGGGAAAGTGAAATGTTAGGAATCATCTGTTCTCTTTCTTAATGACATTACTCCTACTATTTTTTTTCCTAAACACGTAATATTTATTTTTGCACTCATTCATGCACTTAATATAATCTTTATTTTTAATAATGAGTTTCATATTTATTTTTCTATTTTTCTATTGCATTACTTACAGGCTTTATAAATATATTTTTAACCTTCCTGTGCAGAAGGAGTATATAATTCTTCATTTTTTGTATCTTGTATACATTCTTTCAGGTCTCTGAGCTTATCTCACATAGCAATGAACATGCTTCATAAAAATTGAGTTGAATTCAGTTGCTAACACCAAAATTTGTGCTTAGACCAAAACTATAGATAGGTTAAGTCCTTGAAAATATAAGTCACTATGTTAAGGTAGTCATTTATATTTTTAAAATTTTGATTATTAAAAAAAATATTGTGGAGGGAGGAAAAGGAGGAATTGGTAAAGGGACACAAAAGTCAAATACATCGCATATTGATAAATTTAAATTAAAATTGATATTTTGAAACTTCTTTACTATGAAATAAAATACAAATTTAAAAAGTGTATAAAATGAGAATGTTCAATTTAATAAATTATTACTTAATGAATACAAGTGTAACCAACATGGGATGGTCATTAAAAGAGCAAATGGTAGAGCTTTTTCGAAAAAAAATATTTTAAAGTGACATAAGAGATACTACTATTTATTGTTTTCTAGTTGAGCTATAAGGTTCAGGTTGATTGCTAAACTAAACCACATTTAGCAAGAAGGAAATTTAAAGAAATGAAAACTGCAAAACATATAAATGTCATACCTTTTTCCATTATATGAAGAAATAAATGTTAATTGCTTAAAAAACATGTCACTTTATTAGTATATATAAGTCAATTAACATCACCAAGAGTTATTTTTGCTATATGACATCACAAAACTGCTTTTCACTAGGGAATCCTAGAGCAGCTGCTTTAGTATTGTGTGTTAAATATTGCTAGGGGCAGAGCTGACTTAAGCACCTCACCATGACATGTAGACCACTTCCTCCAACAATTTGATTGCATAAGTGTCAAAATGTACAGAAGAACACACTATTTTTCTCATTGTAAGAGAGTCAGAATTCTAGAAAATGGAAGCATTTCAGCAAGAAGGGGAAGTATTAAATTAAAATTCAAAATGCCAGCAGTTGTTGTAGAGCCTAAGCTCATTAAAAATGTATTTAATAAAGTCATAAAAAGTTACAAAGGTATAAGCTACACCAAATTTAAAAGAAAAGAAATAAGAACAAAAACAGGCAGTGTTTTGTGAGTGCTTTGCATGAATTAACTCTTTAATTCTCATAACAGGCCTCTCTAGTTCTATTATTATTCTCATGTTATAAATAAATGACTGAGGCACAGAGAGTTCAATTAAATTTCCTAAGGTAACACAGCTAGCAAATTGTAAAAAATATCTCTTAATGTAGAGCCTCTGTGTTTAATAAAATTCTGGAGATTATAGCTCACCAAATCCTCATGAAGAAGGTCAAATTATAGTCAATAGAATTTACTCAGTATGTGAAATTATTACATGAATTTCACCTTGCAGCTAATGAAGAATTGTCTTAAACTTCCATGAACTTCTGCTTATTAAAGTTTTCACTTTTGAAATACACATGCGACACACAAAGCACCTGTCTCCAGATCAGTAAGAGCTTTTCAGGATTCAGAGAAGATGAGAAAGGTGAAGATGACATGCAGTGCATGATTTCACTATGAGGTTTCACCATGCACAGCACAAGTGACCTACATTTTTCTCACATAATTGTCAAACACATGCATGACCAGTTCCAATAAGTAATAAATAATCTGTATGTAATAACTTTTCTAATCATTAAAATTATTTTGTTCAATTTAAAGATTTTGACATGTGTAACTTGAGCTCGTGTAAGAAAACAATTTAAAATCTATTAGTAACTTGGTAAAAAAAAGTCCTAAATTATATCAACTGACAATATGTGACTTTTTTCTTTTGTCCTCTATAACTTTTTATTTTTATTTATTTATTTATTTATTTTGACTGGTAAGGGGATCGCAACCCTTGGCACGGTGCGATATGCACCACGCTCAGCCAGTGAGCGCATGGGCCATCCCTATATAGGATCTGAACCTGTGGCCTCAGCGCTCCCAGTGCCGCACCTCCCCAAGTGAGCCACGGGGCCGGCCCTAACTTTTTATTTTAACTTTAAAAAGAAATGATTCTTAAAATAAATTTAAATCATACTCTTTAAATGTCAAATAAAAAATGTATTACTACTAAACAGAGGTTGTATTGTTTTATATCTGAGTCTGTAAAAGACAAGTAACAAAGTGTTTAACATCAGGGTCATGAGTGTCACTAATTAAGCTGAAATCCTAGGTTTACCTCATCCTTAGTTATTTGAGCTTGGCCTTGTCCAGAATATTTAATCTTTCTTTGATTCAATTTCCTCATTTGTACAAAATATATTTACCTAAAATAAAACAATTAATAAATAAAATATTGAAAGAATTAATTTCAAACATTATTTTAAAATATTAAGAAAAACTCTAATTATTTACAAAGTCAGCCATTTGTTTCTTTGATGATCTGCTGTGAAAATTTTAATTAAAATTTTCCCAGCACTCATTTTAATATTAAAATAATAGTTTGATTTACTTTCCTAGATTGTAAAACGTGCATAATCAAATATCTTAATAAGAATCTTTCAAAATAGGGTTGCGTTTTCATGTTCACACCCACTAATAAGTCACAGTTAACTTATTTAGTGAGTTCTGAAAAAATGCTTTAACTGGTATTGTGGTATGATTTATTATGTTTTATCAGGTAATAATCAGACGTGAACTCCAATTAAATGTTGCCAATTCAGGGCCGGCCCGGTGGCACACTGCTACAGTGCGCCACTTGGGAGCGCGGCGGCGCTCCCGCTGAGGGTTCGGATCCCACATACAGACCGGTTCCCGCTCACTGGCTGAGCGAGGTGTGGACGCAACACTGAGGGTTGCGATCCCGTTGCCGGTCCCAGTCTGGTGTGGGCGCGACACTGAGGGTTGCAATCCATTGCTGGACACGAAAAAAGACAAAAAGGAAAAAAAAAATGTTACCAATTCAATTAAAATAATGATTCTGATTAAAGATAAAAGACAAAGTAAACATAGCAGAGGGTGTAATAGCTATTCTACTCTAATACTGAAATATTTGGAAACAAAGTTTTTTTTGCTAAGGCTTTTGAACATGTACAAGCATAATTATTTATTTTAAGATTTATTTCCATCAACTTTATAACATTTTAACATTATTGACTACTTGCCTAAAATATTGCACTTGGGAGGTGAAAAGAATGTTGTAAGTCTTTGCAGGTGTCTCCTTTCATGCTTGGTGAGAGAACTGTTTTGGTGGCCTTCAGTCAAATGATCTCTAAGAGTACAGGATAGAAATAAAAAAAGCTGTCTTGCAACTAAATGGATGATATTTTATCATTTATTTTCTGAAATAAAGTAGGGTGCATGTCACCAAATGTGCAACTTAGAATTTTATTAATTTTATATTCAGGTGTGGAAGTTGTATTATGTGAAAGCATATTAAATAAAATAATATAATATATGTTATGAAAACCATAAACAGGGAAAGAATATATTTCATAAACTATAGAAATAGTTAAAGTAAATATGTAAATCTACTCTGATTAAAGCTTTCAAGAATGGGCCCTTCAATCATTCTAAAGTCTGTATTTCTTACTCCTGTTATTTTCAGAATTTATAATGCCATATATTTCATTTTAAAACCCTGAAGCAAAATTTTATATTCTGTGAATAGTTCAAAGGAGTTTAACTGTCTTTAAATAAAGAAAATAAATTGTCTCCTGGTTTCAATTTTTAAAAATCGCTTAAAATAAAAAAAAAAATTACTTTAACTGTATTATAATTTTCATTAAAATTTTCTTTTTAGAATTGTGTCTGAAAGAAAGAGAGAAAGAAGGAAGGAAAGAAAGATCACAGTGGTGTGTTGGACTTGCAGAGGGAGAGAGCATACATAGGGTTGCAGAGTACTTCGGGGGAGCAGGGTGGGGGAGGCAGGTTGGGGATTAATTGGGTGGATGACATGCGGAATAATTGCAATTTGTGGTACTGTGCATGCTGATAGTATTGACCTGGCCATCATAACATCTTGGGAACAAGTGATGATGGTCAACTTTGTACTCCATGAATATGCATAACCAATAAAAAAAAAAACTGTTGTGTTTTCATTTATCTTCACTTAATATA
The DNA here is from genome assembly GCF_000696425.1 of Galeopterus variegatus. Taxonomy (NCBI): domain Eukaryota; kingdom Metazoa; phylum Chordata; class Mammalia; order Dermoptera; family Cynocephalidae; genus Galeopterus; species Galeopterus variegatus. The sequence continues at coordinate 76,287 of NW_007734988.1, forward strand.
ATTCAAAAAATTTTACTAAAACGTTACATCCATGACAGAAAATGTGTAGGGTCTGAGATTTTATATTACTTACATCATAAAAATTTTGCCTAACACAGTGTCTTGGATTTTACTTATAAGGCATGAGACTTGTGGACTAGAAACCAGAGAGTTTATTACTCACAGACCAGTGAGCTTCATGAGCATCAGTGTGTGTGTTGCTTCCCCTAGGTTCCAAGTCCCATGGAAGTAAAGCAATATGGGCCCAGATGGACTGCATGCACAGCAGATTAGCTTATAGGAGAGGAACTCTGAATCTCCTGTATTGTGCGATAGACATAAATGCCATTTTTTTTTTCTGGAGGAAGATACTATCTTTATAATACTGGATAGTCAGCATGCCTGAACTTGATTCTTGAGACACTGTTTATCTTCTAAGGCTGTGCACTACAAAAACATTCATGAAAAGACTGTTTAGTACAAAGGGTATCTATTCATTTGCTTGCAAGATGTACAAAAACAAGAAAAATCCAATGAGATTCCATCTTGATTCTATAATTTCGTAGCTTATGAAAATTTTTTATTGAAAAATTGTTTTAATTAATTTGACTGAAAAAGACTGGGACAAACTGTATTTATTTAATTTGTTTCATATAACATTCAATTAAGGCTACTTTCATAGGATTTCATTCAGGAAAATAAGACAAACCTGAAATATTGGCCTCATCAATGCCCCTCCCCTGAGTTTCACACCAAGTTGGATCAAAAAAAAAAAAAAAAAAAAAATCCCATAAACAATCAGAATCTACTTTACAAATCCCAGAATCCCAGTGATTTTCTTCTTAAATTGTTTATTGGCATTTCCACTTAACCGAAGTTATTAAACCAGGAAGAGTGTGACACACTAAAAATTGCACAGACTTCACTTTGGTTTGTAAGAATGAAAACTTGGGAAATTCTGTCATTCAAGCAACCCTGGCCAGAGAGTTGAGGCTGAACTAAATCACTTTATGGGGTGAAGTAATGTTACTATTGATCACTTCAGCTAAAATCAGGAAGAAATTTTCTGTTGCGTTTTCAATTAAATGACTCCTATTACAGGGTTAAATTCCCAAATGATAAGCATAAATAATCAGTCACTTACATCATCAGAAAGTTGCCACAAATAAGCAACGAAAGCCTCATTTGGGGCAGGAATCTGTAGTCATCTGAGGGTTACATGATCTACCGCTTGTGCTTCCTTAAACAGTTGAAGGTCTCTTGTAACAGCCTTTTGGTTTAAGACACTGTGTTTTCAGAAAAGAGACAAGCACATGCCCTCTTCTCACACAAGAAGTACAGTCCTCAGGCACACATGGTGACCCTGGAAAGAATGTGGTAAGTAGAACTGTTGATGCCTCCCAAGTGGAACCTGCATCAGTCATTGATTCAAATGTGGTCTGTCAGCTGGCTAGAAGAACCTTGAATTCCTAGCTCAGTTTAAATAATTAAGTACAGTCATAGTTTTGAAAATAATTCCTTGAAGGCATCTATTCAAGCCTGTCTTATTTTTCCACTTTATCATGCAGATGGCATTCATCTGCTGCATAGAATGATTGAGAAATGGCTATCAAAATGTGTTTGAAGACATAATATAGAGGTAGTGACAGGCATTTTTTTTTTGTTGTTTGTTTGTGGAAGGGGCAGTATCTAAGGCCTCCTCCTGATGCTTCCAAAAAACTTCTTGGTAACACTGAGGGAAATGGTGATCAAATCACGATCAGAGATATCTGGCATGGGGATGGCAGACCTGAGAATCAAATAAAATTAAGGTGCATATAATAGTTTGGAAGAGCCACATCATAGTTTTGTCTAAGAGAAAAGCTTGAGGGGCAGGTTTGAAAGACGATGATCATTAATATCCCTCTTTTTACTGTATTTCTAGGGTGCTTCCTCCACAGGTTCCTGGGTTGTTGCTCTCTTTCCATCATGACGAAAGTGGTGTGTTCTAGTACAGTAACTGTAACTTAATATTTGTTTTTCCCATTGATCACATATTCAGACCCAGATTTATCATCTGGGAGGATTGGGTGTGAGAGGCACATGCACAGTTTTATAAAATTTACAGAAATCCATTTTTCCCCAAGCATAGCTCACTTGAGCCATTTCTTGTGGACTTGGAAAACACTGTACTCAACTAAGCACTCAACTGTGTTTCATAATTGGAATCATGCCACTCAAACTAGAGAATCCAGATGCCTAAATCAGAATTAAGGTCAAATCTTCTAAGTTCCCTTCCCACCGGGTTATCACGTTGGAGCTGCACCAATGAGGATAGACTGGGTGTGCTGTTATTGGGGTGGAGGGGGGAGGGTAGAAAGTGGCATGTCTAGGAATGACAATGATGGAATGCTGAATATTCAAAAATAGTTCTATAAAACCCCTTTACCCTTCTAAAACCTTTTCTCAAGAAATGGCCAAGAGAAGAGGATGCCTTGCTTGGGTCAACTACAAAGACCAGACTGGAATATTAATGTGTTTGGCCCAAGAGGAAATAAGAAAGGAAGTGTCATAAATCTTCTTGAATTGACTTTGAGAAAGCCATCTTAATGGTCAAAAAGACCAGGTGCTGAATGATGTTATTGTGGAGGTCCATCAACTACCTTGACTACTAGCACATTTATTAGTGGCTTTTTTGATACATGTAGACCATTATCAGACTACAAATATCATGGAAGTTTGAAAATATGACAAATTAGTTTCAAGGAAGACAATTACGTGGCTGAAATTGACTAATAGGACTGTAGCAGTACAACTGTGACCTAAGAATGCATCAACAGTGGTGAGGCACTACTGACAGGACCTTGGAGGTGTCAAAGAAGTTATCTGCAAGGAGTAGGTACAGGCAAAGTCCTGTAATGTGGCTTTCCCCGCTGTGTTGCTTATAACAAAATGGCCTGGAACTGAGTGATTTATAAGAAAATGAAATTTATTGTTTACAGTTTCTGTGGGTGGGAAGTCCAAAGTTCTTGGAACACATCTGGTGAGAGCCTTGGTGGTGGTGACAGTGACAGCAGGGTATCACATCATTAAAATGCTGGAGCAGAAAGAGAGAGACAGACTCTCCTCTCTCTTAAAGTCCTCAGAACCATGTCCCCAACCACCATTTTTAATCCATCTGCTACCCCATGGTTTTACAGTCTAATCACCTTTTCAAGGTCCCACCTTTCAATTACCATAATAAGATTTTCCAACCTCTTAGCAGTCACAGTGGAGACCAAATTTCTAATACATAAAACTTGGGGGGCACAATTCAAACTTCAGTGAGTTTTGAGTGGACATAATTCAATCCACTCCACTTCCTATGAAAAAATGTCAATTTGGGGCAAGAGGAACAAGTTTGACATGGAGTAACAGCCTTTACATTACAAACATGAAGTCATTTATTTGTAATCAGTCTGTAATGGTGGATGTGTTGCAATAGATGGATGTTGTAGGATGATCAACCCAGGCATCAGTGATAATCTGAGCTAAATCAGAAACTTGAGTACAGGTGGTATCATCAGGCCATTACTCTGAGGACCCTCATAAATGTCCCAGATATTTTCATCAACAGCAGAAATTTATTTGCACAGTCTTCAGACATTAAAAGGGGCATCTTCAATCTGCCAGGGTGTTGTTTTCCAAAGTGCAGATCAAATAGCTAGGTCATTAGAGTAGTCCATTAACCTGTAAAGTATAACTAGGGAGAAAAAATATTACATGATGATGGTGTGAGGAGCTCCATGGATCATCTCTCCAGTAAACAATCATAACAAGTAAAAAATTATTACAAAAGAAAAAAAATAAGGTTTATGTAAACTGTTCTAGGTGCATACAGATGTATAGGCAATTATTCAAGAAAATTTACTAAATCTTGATAAGAACAACAGGAACATGTGGATCTGAATCATGAATGAATCCCTCCCCACCCCAGTTCAGCTTGAAGCAAGCTTCCCTCTGGACTGGTGAGCCAAAAAGATGGGGAGCAATTTTCTCCAGCTTCCAGCTAAGGGTTACAGTATCCCACAAAAGAATAATGCCACTAGCATATCTCATTCCCTCAAACAACGTATCACAGAAGCTATATTCAAAATGAGTATATTCAAGAGGTTGAGGGCTTCCTTTCTTACCCAGCACTCACTTAGAAGGTGGAATTTAAACCCACACAAGGAAGGTTGAGAATAATGGGGCCCAAGTAGATCTCTGTCAGCTTGTTCACAGGGCATAATTTCTACACCAAAAGAGGCAAGCTGAGAAGAACAAATGCTGGGGTCCTGAAAAAATGCTCTGCTCATGAAGTTAGTATGTCACACTGAAAGAACTGGGCCATTGTTACTACTCTTGTTGGAAATAAATTGTAATGTAGGGGGGCATAGAATATAAGTAGTAAAATTGTAGAAAAATATAATCTTAATGTACGCAGTCTTGTAGCAGTGCATAAGCAAAGCAGTTTTTTCAGGGGCTATGACAAGGGTCAGGCCCAAGCACACTAAACATTAATAGCCCCCACCAGGAAATAGCTGGTTCAAAGGCCACCAAGCCAGACCCCGGGGATGGTAAACAATTGAGAAATGCACTAAAGGGGTGCCAGCCTGCTAAAACCCACCTGTAAACCCAAAAGGTGCCAGCTGAAGCCCACCTGTAAATCTAAAAGCACCACAGATAACCAACAGATGATCCTATCACAATATCCATTCAAAAAAACTGTATAATAGCTGCTTGCATTGTGAATTCAGGGCTGCTCCTGTCCTGAAAACGGGGCGACCTCCAGCATGCCGGAAATAAAAACCTCTTGCTTGTGCAACGATCTCTGCCTCCTGGTCTTTGCGAGATGAGCCTTCCCATCAAGTTAAGATTCATACTTTTAGGCTGGTCTTACATTTTGATTCATTGGCTGGGAAGCAGCTCTCTCTAAAACCCAGAGACTAGAGAATGGAGGGATTATTCTAGAGCAGGTACCGTGGTTGTCTCTGTCTGTCTGAGTCTGTCTTTGAGTTTTCTCTGTTGTTTACTGTAATCTGGTTTTGGGTTTCTCGGTGGCTCCAGGACAGAAACACCAATCTGGTTTTGGATTCTCTGAGGCTTGTAGGCAGAGCCATCGGTCTGTAGTGGTTATAGCGGCAGGTAGACGTACCGGCATGCCACAGCCACAGGAATCCTGGAGGACACTCCAGATTCCTCTGTAGGAGATGAACGGGTTTGCCTCCAAGGGAAGATCTCTAAGAAAGAGACCCCTCCCGAGTTCTTCTGATAATCTGGTTGTAGCACTCGTGGCAGGAGTGTATCGGTGTTTTGTTTCTTGTCTGTCTGATTGCATGTGTGTGGGGACTGACTACTTTCTGGGGCGACATGGGACAAACTGTCTCAGCTCCTTTGAATCTGACTCTGTAATACTAGACTGACATGAAAGCCAGGGCTAATAATTTGTCTGTCTGTTTTGTTTGAGTAACTAAGTTTGTGCATTTTGGTCATTAAAAACCTGATGACTGAAAGAATTTATTTTTTCTCAGTTTCTCCTGGCAAGCTTGAAAAACCAGACAGTGTAATTAGCTAAGTCTCTGGACAAAATTTGTCTATCTGTGCACAGAGTTCTGCAAGTGTTATAAGAAATACTCACTGTCTATGGCATTTCAGCCAAGATAAAGGAAAACTTGTTAGAAAAATCAAGGCCACTTGGAGATTCTGTTTTTCTTATACAATGCAGCCAGTTCTAGCTGAATGTGAACATTAAACTAAAACTAAAAAAAAAAAAAAGGTAAAAAGGCTTTTTGAAAATCACACTGCTATGAAAAATGATTTTGGAATTATCTGCTTGGGTTTGCTGGTCAAACAGGATTACATTTGTCTTTGCTAGAGGTTTTAAGGTTAAAGTTACAAGCCCAGCCTAAAATAGTATGATCTTTGATCATAAGATTTTCAGATAAATGAGGTTAGTTTAGTATTGTTGGCGAAAAAAAAAATCAGTATGCAGGAAAAAAAAAATGCTTCATCATAAGAAAGCATCGTGTGTGGTGAACTTTTGTCCTAGAGCAAAATGACTGGTTATTTGGGAAGTGGGAAGTATAGGACAAATAAAAGGTCTAGAGCATGTCATAAAGAGTCCGAGTAAGTGCTAATAACGGTTTATGAACAGCGAATTTATAAAAGAATTTTGTGTATGATTAAAATGATTATAATTAAAAGACAATTAACTAAGTTTTTCTAAAGACTAAAACTTAATATTAAGGTCAAGTAACTTTGAGAACAATAGACAAAATAAAAGGTTTTCAAAACTCTAGTAAGAAATCTGATGAGTTTATAGAACTACTAATTAAGATCAAGTAAAACAAAAATTAAGTATACAAAGTTAAGTAACTTATAAAAATGTTTTGTAACTTGCATTGTTTGTTCTTTACTTAAATGTTTTGTTTTAAGGAAACTTTTTCTCTAAGCTATCTATAACTTACAGCAATTTGGTAAAATGTACTTTATAAACAAAGATCTTGATCCTCTGCGCCACTTCAGCGGGGGGGACAAGAGCTATATGTCCCCCATCATGTCAATAGTTCTATCCCACATTAACCCCTACTGCGCCCCAAAAACAGCTTGAAGCAGTCAGATGAGTCGGCGGCCCACTCCATAAAAGTGGAAGGAACTATTGACAGTGGGGAATTGTTAGAATGAGCAGGACTAAAGCCATTTTGGGACCTATAGCAGCCTGGGCTGTGGGGGCGGGGAAGATTTTTTTAAAAAGGACAGGTTTTCCTCTCTCTCTACTCTTGCTTCCCATCCCCTGACTTTCTTATCTCACTTACTA
>NW_007734988.1:83583-84508 GCF_000696425.1 Galeopterus variegatus
AATTTGAAAACTATTTGTAAGTATTCTTCTGACTTTTATAGTACAAGATAACATGTTTACCTGGGAATAAGTCCTCCCAGCACTGAGGCATCCATACAAAGAAAAGTAAAACCTTTTCAATCGGAAAATTGATCTTCAGTGCTTCCATGAAGAATGTTTTGATCAAAAAAAAAGGGGGGAAATGATGTCTTGTCTACACAAGCAGTTCTCTAAAGTTTCATAAACTTGAAGGAAGAGACTCATAACTTGGATGAGACATCCTGTTCCCAAACAAAGGATTCATGTAAGTTCTTAAGATTCTTAATGTACTAATTAATGTATAGCTTGCTAACTCTGAGTAAGCCACCTGTTGTGAATCAACTGTTAAGACAATAGATAAACAAATGCTCTTGATCCTCTGCGTACTCCAGTGGAGGGAACAAGAGCTATGTCCCCCATCATGTCAATAGTTCTATCCCACATTAACCCCTACTGCGCCCTAAAAACAGCTTGAAGCAGTCAGATGAGTCGGCGGCCCACTCCATAAAAGTGGAAGGAACTATTGACAGTGGGGAATTGTTAGAATGAGCAGGACTAAAGCCATTTTGGAACCTATAGCAGCCTGGGCTATGGGGGGAAAAGATTTTTTTTAAAAAAAGGACAGGTTTTTCTCTCTCTCTACTCTTGCTTCCCATCCCCTGACATTCTTATCTCACTCACTAAGTAGGAAGGCGAGGCTGAAAAGCTGGTTGGTACTTTGCAGAGCTAACAGTTCTTTCTTTAAGTCTTGTAGAATTTTGGCAAATGATCAAGGCCCTAGTGCCCAAGAACCATTTATGGTCTATGTTCCCTTTACCATGAGTGACTTATATAATTAGAAAAATCAGCATTCTTCTTTCTCTAATGAGCCACAAAGCCTAACTTCTCTTTTGGAGTCTGTCTTTTA
>NW_007734989.1:0-10916 GCF_000696425.1 Galeopterus variegatus
CAAAATAAAAATTTTACCAAAAAAAAACTAAAAATTAAATCTCTTTTCAATGTAGCTTAAAATAAACAATTTTCTAATTCTATGCAGTTAAAATGGAAATTTCTGCTATGTGTTAGGTCCTATGCTTTTTGATGACCTTTAAAAAATTCAGAGTAAAAAGTGTATTAAATTTTTAGAAATTGTATTGAGTATTAAATAATCAATGCAAATGTTTGTTCCAATGTCTGCCATACAGTAAGTGTTTAATACATTTTTGCTGAGTAGCAGATTACAAATAATTATATTTTTTAGTAAAATAATATTATGTAACTCCCTCCTCTCCCATGCACCCTCCCTATCTAATACAACTGCTCGAGAAAATTTTATGTACTTACATATGAAGATGCTGATTTGTGTAAGACAATATGAAATGATATATGATGGAAGACCAGATATTTTAATATTTTAATTTAATATTTAATAGAATAGCATCTATTTCTAATCATCTCTATGTTCATACTTATATGTAAATACATACCGCATGCACACAAACACATACATGCATTTATTTTTAATGGGATATGCTGTGCCTTCTAAAAACTTTTTAAAAATCTGATCTAATATATCATGTTAATTTTTCCAGCTTAGTACACATAGATATAACTCAGTATATATTTATAGATCCATCTTCCCTTATATGAAAGCCTTGGGACCAGATGTGTTTTTAAATTCGAAATTTTTTTTTTTTGCAAAGGTAAGATGAAGCACATACTGTATATTATTTTAGCATTTCCAACTGTCTTGGGTGCCACCCCTAATCAAACACATTAATATTTCCACAGGTACCTGAATGCATAATCACACTAAATAGAATAAATAATGATTATGATTAGCCTCATGTCTGATCAGATTTTTATCTCCAAATAAGTTCCTGTTAAATTCGCTGAAGAGGTTATGGATCTTTATAATTCCACGACTTTTTGAAAGGTTGTTAATAAATAATATGTCTAAAAAATGCACTGAAAAATGCTGGTCAGGATGAAGCAGAGTGCAAGTCAGTTCAAAAGGCCAGAGAGTTCTTTGGAACCCCAGTGAGCTCAGAAGTGGCGGGATGCTCCAGGCAAGTAAAAGGTCTGCAAGATGATGATTTTGCTCAACCTCTTTTGTGCCTGTTAAATGCAAACCAGGCACGGAGCCACAGTCAGCTTCTTGATCAAATCCTGACATGTCCACACCACAGGCATGCATTCTGTACACACTAGGAGGCAGGCGGTATGGAGAGAGCTTTACAGATGAGCTGAAAGATTTACTGAATCATCTGAAGAAAAACAGCGTGGGAATATTTTGTTCTGCCAAGATAGAGAAGTAGCAAGAAGAAACAACTGGTTAATATATGTGCGGCAGTACTCCCACATGTAGACACAAGCACAGTGATGTGTGCTGGTCACACATCTTTCAGGAATATTGAGAAAAGGAAGGGTGGCATCCTTGGATTGATTCCAACCTCTTTGAAAGCATTCAAAGAACTAATTGTGATTCATATGTACTAGTCATGAAAATAAAGCAGCAATTCTTCTCAATCTCATGCTGTGTATAATAAAATATATTCTGCTTGAAAAATCACACACATCTATTTATTTCTGCATTATCTTTAGATACGACATAGGCAGACTAACACCAAAAGTGTCATCCTCTGGCTCAGGGGCTCTGCCATTGCCTTCGATTTCCTGTAAAAATGACTGTAAGCCAAGAAAAATGGAATTTAGAGTGCATGTTCACATATGTACATGAATTTATATATTTATATATTATATACAATAATTTCAATTCTATTTTTCCTGACAATCCATTTAGCTTTTCTAACTAAAGATAGAAATATTAAAATCAAGAAAATCGTAACCTGTAAAGAATTAATCTTTCCTCTCTAAAATCATGACATACAGTACAGCATGTATGTATTAAAATTCTCCAATATATCATATATATGTGTGTGTGTGTATATATATATATGCAGAACATATATCATATATCATAAGGAATTAATGAAAGACATACAGTACAGCATGTATGTATTAAAATTCTCCAATATATCATATATATGTGTGTGTGTATATATATATATGCAGAACATATATCATATATCATAAGGAATTAATGAAACTAAATATTAAGTAGTTATTTAGTATAGGATTCCAGTTTTGTTGAGTGACTGATATGTTTCAAAAATTAATGATTTGTTAAGTGCCTTGCCTCTGTGTTTTGTTAGTTTTTTAAGTTAGTTTTTTTTAACATATATGTAACAGGCTATGAAATTGTTTTAAAAGTTCAGTTTTATGCAATGAACTGAGATTCACTGTGTATTATATGACCCTGCAAGGAAATATGTTTAGGAGCAAACTGAAACATAATCACCCTATCTGTGGAGCTCAGATCTGTAAATTACGAGGTTTTACGTGACAGCAGGAGAAAAATGAATAAAGATACTGGTCATGATGGTCCCAAGGCAGACAGACAATTGTCGTTGTAGTCATAGTTGCAGTAGGGGAGTCAAAGGGAAAATGTTTCTTTCTGGGAAGTGATAGCATTCTTGACTGCCACTTCAATCCTCCTTATGGTGCTGTGGACATTAGCATTGAAACTGTATTATTTCAAGCTAATGGCGAGTATAAAACATTTGCCACAATGTACTCAAAGGATGTAGTTCCCTTCTCTTTTCCATGGTGAGCTTCATCTCAGCTATTGGTGTTATTTCCACCTGGAGTTTGCTTCACTCCAACTACATGTATGCAAATATCGTTTTTTGAGACCAGGATGAAATATCACAGCCTCCATAAATCTGTCCTTATTTCTTTCAGCAGGGAGTTATATGTTCCTCCTCTAAACTCTCACAACATTTTATCAATACCTCTATTTTGGCATTTATTAGTTTCTGCATTTTATAACTAAGTTTATTTATGCATGCCTTACCTTTCCTTCCAGATGAATAGGCAGTTCCTTAGGAACAGAGTGTATCTGCCAGATTTCTGGAATCCCACCACTGTGCCCAGGAAAATGTGTTTTGTGTAATATAGACTTTTAAACAATTGTGTAGATAAATAGTTGAATTCATGAATTTTGTAGGGAAATCTCAACATTTTTTTTATCTGTTAAATACCGTAAAATAAGAACAGCTTCTCAGAAATCAAGCTGGAGGGCCGGCCCGGTGGCACACTGGAGAGTGTGCCGCTTGAGAGCGCGGCGGCGCTACCGCCGAGGGGTCGGATCCCATGTGGAGACCGTTCCCGCTCACTGGCTGAGCGCGGTGCGGGCGCGACACCGAGGATTGCGATCCCGTTACCGGTCAGTAAAAAAGACAAAAAGGAAAAAAAAAAGAGAAATCAAGCTGGCACACAGCAAAGAAAGGATAAAATATTAGCAGTAAAAAGGGAGAAACACAAATAGTAACATACTATGTAAATAACAGCTGTAGCTACAACTAAGAAGACAAACTTTATCTTTGCTGTGAAATATACTAAAGCCATTCTGCATTATATTTCTCTAGACTTTTTTAAAAAAGTATAGTTTAATAATTTAAACATTTCTTTAATAAAGACTTTGTTTTTCATTAGATCAGTCAACAAATGTCTGTTGATTTCCTTTCTATTCTGTAGGGAAACTAATTGCAGCTCGTAAGTTAGTATCTCATGCCTAAATTATAGACTTAAAAAAACGATATAAAACACTTCTTTCTCTTCATAATATTAATGTGTAAAATAATAGGTTTTTTAGTAGATAGGAATTGACATGCTGATAAGGATTTTTAAACTAGGTGTTATTTTATTTAAGTATTAAAAAAAAAATGCTTCCTGGAGATTAGAACAAAAGGTTATAAAAATTTATGAGTCAAAGTTTATGAAGAATGTCTACACCTTTGCCTGTTTGGGTTTCTAGACGACACGTCTTAATAAAAGAATGAGTCAAATTAGGGCATATTTTCAATATTAAGTGTTTGTGTGTGCATGTATATGCATTTTTTTTTACTCTAAACATGTTAATTCTTATCCCAGCTCTTTTAGAAAGGTTGACACACGATAAAATGTAAACTAGCAGTGGTAGTCTAAAAAGTATCTTTTAACAAAGAGAACATTCATTTGTTATGATAGCATTAGACACTCAGTAAAAAGAAGAAATATATCTCTCCATCTTTTTTTAGAATATTCTTTTAATAACGTTTTTATTTCAGGCATACCTCAAATGAACTCTTGGAAATCTTTTTTAAAGCCTTAGACTAATCAGTATATAAAAATCAAGAAAAATGCAACAAATCAAACATCTCAGAATCCCAAATAAAATGAAGATTAGTAGATTTTAATTAGTAGATATTAATCTTGTGTATTGAGTTCACATATTACACTATTTAATCACTTATTTATTCAGATTTATAAATAACTTATGATAAAATATTTCATTTTCATTTTTCTCTAGTATAGTTTGTCCAGAGCCATTATAATGATAGGAAGATGTTAGTTTGGGGTAAGAAATCTATTTGACATGTTGAAGATATTTTCCCTTTAATATAGTACATGTAATTATACTTTTAGGAAGGCTTAATAAAGAAAAATATAAGAATATTCTTAATAAAAGAAATGAGAAAATTTATGGGTAATTTAATAATAAAAATTTGTGATTGATAGAAAACAGGAAAGTTATGAATGACACAATCAGAAACTCTGGGTGTTGGTCACAATCTTAAGTTAGTGCAAGTTCCCTCTAACACATGGATTCCTCTGGGCTGTTGTTAAAGCTCAGAACTTGGCCATCTCCTTTCTCTTTAGGAAGTTGCATTTCTGAAACTCAGAATTGGACCCTAGGACTAAATGAAATATCAAGACTATCTTCTGCTGGTGCTGAACTCCTCTAGCTGACTACATACTATAATTGCAAATAACCAATTTACCAAAACCAAATTAACCAAATGACCATTTCACCAAACGCACTCACATCCTCTAATTATTTAGTTCCTCTTGAAGGTTTACATTTTATGCTTGTATTAGCATTTGATGACATAGTTTTCTCTGATCCACCTCTTTAATGCTGCAGCTGAAAGCGGAGATCAGGGAGAAGAAATTTAGAAACAGAAAATGCAAAACCAAAGGCTAGAAAATTAAATATGATCCATTCTATAAATATGTAATTCACTAATATGTGAAGAAAATATATTACTAAGATTTCTTCATATTCCACAATATTCTCCATATTCTTAATTTTTCTTCACTTAAGAAGAATAATATGTGCTTCTTCACTTAAGAAGAACATACTATAAAAATATATCAATAGGAAAAATATGTTGTCTATGTCCCAAGTCCCTACAGCTGTTGTTAGATCTGGGAGTAGGAGATGTGGAAGCTGTGGAACAGAGAGAGCTGGAGGCTGAGGGAATAAAAAGAATATTAACCTAAGAATATTTTATTGATTATGAAGATTCCTTGTACAATATTAACCATAAGAAGAATATTTCCAAAAAATTTATAATTTTGAATATGGTTATTTTTGAGTTGCCATTCAAGATCTGGGTTTTGAAAAAGTGTTCAAATGTACTCAATAACATTTTTGCAAGAATGCATTTCAAGAATATACTGACAAACATCCATTTTATAGAGATGTTTTTCTTATGAGTATATTTTCAAATATACACAAGTAAACATAAAAATAAAAAATATATCCCTAAATATGAATAATTCTTATTAATCCAGTCTTCCTAAAAACAAATTTTCAATTATATATATTTATGACAAATCTTTATATGCAACATTATATCATATAATTTTTTCAAGAGTGTATTTTTTACAGGAGGGAACTTCAAAAAATTCATGGAAAGATTTGTAGTATCTTTCAATTCGGCTTTTCCACAGACTTTTAAAGTGCCCTCATATTATTATGGAATATGTTCTTAATTTTAAATAACATCTTGTGTATAAAATTAATACAAATTATCAGTGACCCATTAACGTTATTTTTTGTTATAAATATAATCTTGGTTATAAAGTAATCTTATAAATTTTAAATAACCATAATATCATTTGCAAAGAGAATATATTTCTTACAAATATAAGGAAATTATTCCAATTTCTTTGGATAAATAGTGGTCTCAAAGAGATGAAAAATATGGTGAAAGACAAATTATATATCCACTAAACTATGTTAACATGTAAAAATTAAGAACAGGTTCATTAAAGCCAAATAATTAAAAATAATAATTGGCATATGGATAATTTGGTGAAATGGCCACCAATTGAGCTGACTTTGGGTAAGCTAATATAATTGTATAAGTTATATGTCCTTAACAATGACAGTTTAGTATATTAAATGATCATCACTGCAATCTCTTTTGTTCACATGCCATCTCTAGGTGTGCTACCAGCATTTTTTAACACACGAAACTGCTACCGACATTAGTGAGCATTAAATATTGCTATTTACTACTCTGTGCTCCATCTCAGTTTCTCAGGGACTTAATGGTTTGGGACAGAAATCACACAAACTTAATAACATTTCAGAAGTCACACCAGAAGAAGGACTATTTCTTATTGTCATTTAAGTAATAAGAAAGATTGCCCTAAAATCCTAAATAGGTACTCTGATATGGCATCTGAAAATTTCAGCTATAAGTCTTTACACATCTTTTAGGTATTTTAAATAGCTCATATTATCTGGAAGGGTTAACTTGTTATAAAACTACCACATCGTGATTATTAGAATACAACATATTTTATTGCATATCACTAGGAATACAAATATATATATATAATATATATATAAGTATATATATAATTATAATAATATATTCCTCCTAAGAATTTTCAGTCTAGTTGTAGAGACAAAATATATACATTTATGGAGCTATCATTAAAGACGGTGAACACAGATACATAGGGTGATCATATGTCTAGTTGGCCAGATGGTCCTGGTTTATGCCAATTCTCCTGGTATGATTAGTAATGCTGTCCCTCTCGTTCTCAGAAATGTCCTGGACTGCAAATTATACTGCCACTATGAGTGGTATAAATCAGAGATCTTCACACTGCGGAACCTGTGGTGCTACACAAAGATATTCCAAGAAGTACATAAGCAATTAAATGTTTTCTCAATTTTCATCTGTACTCTTTCTTAAAATACATTTATCCCTGAGAACTTGCCTGAATTCTACTTTCTCTTTTCCAGTTATCCCTTTCAGAAAAGCAAAGCACATCTCCTTTTCTGCATAATAAAGACATACCATTCATCTAGTCAAACTTTTACTGGGGTGTGTTTCCCCAGACGTCAAAAAAAAGAAAAAAACAGAAGGACAATTTTTCTAAAGGGAGAGTCCATTAAGACATAGGAAAAGAATATTGAATGGGGCAGGAATGTATTTCATTTAGGTGGCAAACTCATGATCAGAATATGTGGTTTCTATTTCCCATACAAAAAATTTGAAGTGAAATGAGAGTGTTATGGAGAAAGGAGAAGAGAACATGTTAAAATGTCTATTTTAATTGAAAAAAAAAAAAGATTTTTTGTGCTTAAAAGAATAAGACTTATCTGTGCTTACATGCCATCTCTAGGTGTGCTACCAGCACTTTTACAGAACAGAATGCAACTCTAGTTTGGTAAATTAGTTTGAAGTGAGAAGTGGGTCTATCAGTTTAGGTAGCGAACATTTTCTACACATTTAGTGATCAAATATGCAGCTCCAAGATTTTAATAAAAACATAGTAAAACCTCAAGTGCAGTATATAATATGCAATTAGATTATTTGTAAATATTTAAATTTAGGATAGGCACGTGAGGAAAAATTTTGAACCACCCCCGTAGACAATGAAGTATAAATGCTCAGAGAAAGAGTTTGCTCCATGTTATGCTAATTAGTATAGACTCCATGTCTTAACTTGAATTTGATGGAGCAAGTTAATGATTTTATTAAGCAGACACTTAGATAAGAGGAGAGAGCAATTTAGATGAGAGCAAAGACTAGTTAAAAAAGTAAAGTAAGGAAAGAATCAGGCATGTTCCAGGAATGAAATATAATAATGTGTCCATTCAGTCATTCATTTTTGAGTGAAATATTTGAGATAAATTCTTCAGACATTCAAAAACAAAATAAGATTGGGCCAGGTGGTTTGTTTATCCTATACTCTCCCCTCAACCAAAACTATATACCTGATATTCCATACTTATTCTATTTTTTCTACACTTATTTTTTAAACTTATTATTATCTAACTACATAATTTATTTTTTAAAATGTTTATTGTTTATAGTCTTGTTCCCCCACATAGCACATATGCTCTTGGAGAGAGGTGCTTTTATCCACTCTGTGTATTGATATATCCAAGCACCCAGAACACTACCTTGCCCATAAAGATCCCCATAAATACTTTTTGAGTGAATTATATGGGTGTATGGCATAAAATCTTTAATTTTGAGTTTTAAAAAATTGGACATTTCATGGAGGAGGTAGGATAAAAATTTGGTCGTGAAGGGTGAATAACATCTAGATGGGAAGAAAGGTATTGTTCCTAATGAAATGTTTGCATTTATCTCCCTCAGTTCCATATCATGAGAAGACTCAGATATGAGCACAATTTCTTTATTATTCCCTGCCTCTGCCTTCATGACAAATATGTAGTTATTGCTGTTGTTGTTGTTGGGGGAATCTTTATAAAAATTGCTCTAGATACTCAATTTATTTAAGAAATTTATCAAATAAATGTTTCAATCTTGATTCTCCTCTTTGTCATTTCTGGTTCTTGGGTATCTTGCAAAGTTGTCTCCCTTTTTATTTTGCCTTAGTGAGCTGCACATGTGCTACACATTGTATTGCTCAAGCATGTGGGTAGATGGATGACTGAATAATAATTCTATGTTGAGTGTAATTTTGATTTAAGGATACTTAGTAAGTTAATGTTTAGAGACATAAAATCACACTTTTAAGGTCAAATTTCTATCTTAGTGGCTTGTTAATTTTTTTCTTTTAACCCTTTGGTACTACACCTCTCAGAAAAAGCTGACTATTATACTTTCTTTAAGAAAAAAAATATCTTGGCCTGGTCAAAGCTTATGAGGTCAGATTTCTATTTAAATCTATAATGCATTCTTTCAACTTCATCAAAACTACAGTTGTCAGAAAAGGGTAAATGCTGTCTGTTATTTTTTAGTGAATAAAATTCCTAGCTGAGTGGAACACTTAGTCTGGTTTGGATTAGCAGGCTATGAAAGTTAGCCATCAACGCGGCTCCTGCACCAATAACATGTGCCTGGCTTTACCTGGCTTTGTTCATCATTCTTCAGCATTTAGTGTTCAGGTCCCAGCCTACTGGGATCTTTCCCTAACTTGTCCTCCCTAACTGGGTTATGGGTCCATCTTACAGCATCCTTGCCAAATCCTGACAGTATAAAGCACTCAACCAGGTGTTCTCAGTTCTCAAAGTGTTTTCCCAGGAACAGCAGAGTCAACATTACCCAGGAACCTGTTAGTAGTGGAAAATCTCAGGCCCTGCCACAAACCTGAATTAAAAATTCTGGAGGTGAGGCTCAGCAGTCTGCATGTTCAGACACTCCAGGAGCATGAAAACCACTGCACTAAACATATTTAATTTAATCTTTCTTTTAACTATTTAGTTCCTAATACAGTGTCAACCTGTTGATTGTGTCCAATAAACATTTGTTAGATCAATTATCAAAATGAACTTTAGGCTGTATAAACTACTCAGCTCTGGCTAGAAGGCAGATTCAGTCAATTTCATTTTTACAGCTTTGAAAAAAAGGAGAATTGGAAGGTTTCAGTCAAGATGGCAGAATAGAAGGTCCCCAGCATCACTCTCTCCCAGTAATCAACCAATTTGCCACTATGTAGGAAAGCAACTACAGCAAAGCTGGGGCTGTGGGAGCTCAGGGGAAGAGGAGGAGAGACCTACAGAGTGCACGAAGGCAGGAGAAGCCACAATGAGAGAAAGAAAAAACTGTTCTCACCATTTCAAGCCACAGCCACTTTAAGGCTAGAACTGCTGAGCATGCAGAGAGGGAGCTGGCAAGAGCAGCAGCTGTGCCCTTCGGATGGAGTTGCTTGGAGGTGGCAGGGGAGAAGAGGGCCTTGGCAGTCCCCAGGCCAGCAAGACTACTAACAGGGTTCCCATGGACCCATATAGGAGAGAGGAGCCACAACAACTGAAAAAATGGAGCCACTCAGAGACTGGTGAGTCATTGCAAGGGACTGGTGCACAGCCCATCAAGTGTTTGCAGCACTGGCAGTAAGAGAGACGGGCACACTGGGGCACAGCAAGGACAGCTGATCTGCACCCCAATCAGCATAGGACCACTCAAAGGGATGTAGTCAGGAATATAGAATTGCACGTGGTACAGTCTGATGAAAAGACTCAGGCCCAGATCAGAGTTACTATACAACCCAGGTGTACTGACTCTCTGGAGAGCCAGAAATACCTATAAAGTCAACTATTATAACCTGTGCTGTACAGAAAGCCTTCCCTAGGGAAACAGCAGCAAAACAGCAATTTAGCTCAACCACATAGCTCAAGTACTGGTCCCAACAGGAAGTTCCCCACTTTAGAAGTAAGCAAAGGACAAAAAATTTAGTTACAGCTCAAACACACTACCAGTGTATCAGGGCTCGCCCAGGGAACCAAGGTATGGAGCTGGGGACTGGACCTCCCCACAACCAGGCACTTGTACAGTGCCAAGGAGCATGCCAAAAATACCACCTCCATGTGGGTGGCCCACCACAGCCAACACGATAACCATGGCTGCTGCGAAAGCGGCTAGACACGACAACTACCACACAGATGGTCCACCAGCCACTGGAGTGCATTGACATAAGAAGAGTCACCAGCAGAGATAAAGAAAAGAAGAGGATGTCTCTCTCCACAAAGCCCATTTCAGAGTGACAGAAGAAGCATCTGCTCTA
>NW_007734989.1:11507-13223 GCF_000696425.1 Galeopterus variegatus
AGAGAATAACTATGATTTCTAACAACATATATGCTGGTAATATTGATTTGATCAGCATATCTCAATGTTGAACCCTCAAAATATGTATAATCAATTTTGATGCAATAAAAATTAAAAAATAAATAAAAATTTAAAAATGGAGAATTGACAAAAAAATGGAAGAATTATCTTTTGAAGGAATAGTGACTAGAAAATAAATTTTGGAAAAGATACAAGTAAAATTAAAATAATACTTATGAGGTTGATTTGGTTTTTATTCTAATTATGTTTTGCTTGAAAATTTGTGAATCTATTTCCCTTTACTGTTATTTATTTGGCAAATGAAAAATGTGTATATTTATGGTTCACAACATGATGTTTAAAAATATATATTGTGGAATGGCTAAATCAAGCTAATTAACCTCACTTGTGTGTGTGTGTGTGTGTGTGTGTGTGTGTGTGGTGAGAATACTTAAAATCTACTCTTTTAGAGATTTTCAAGTATACAATACTTTACTATTAACTATTGTCACCACGTTGTACGACAGATCTCTTGAACTTATTCTTCCTAACTGAAATTTTGTATCCTCTGAAAAACATCTTCCCAACCAGCCACCGCCTCTCACAGCCTCTGGGAACCACCATCCCACTCTCTGTTTCCATGAGTTCGACTTTTTCACATTCCACATACAAGTGAGATCATGTGGTACTCGTCTCTCCATGCCTGGCTTATTTCAATTAACAGAATGTTCTCCAGATTCAAACATGTTGTTGCAAATGACAGGATTTCCTTCCTTTTTTTAAGGCTGAGTGGTAGTCCATTGTGTATGTATGCTACATTTTCTTTATACATTCATCTGCTGGTGGACACTTAGGTTCCAGATAAATCTCTAGCCAAGATTACATACCTTGGCTAGTGTGAATAATGTTTCAATGAACAGGGGAATGCAGATGTCTCTTTGACATAACTAATTTTATTTTCTTTGGATACATACCTAGTAGTGGGATTTCTCGGTCATGTAGTAGTTCTACTTTTCATTTTCTGAAGTACATCCGTACTGTCTTCCACAATGGATGCACTAATTTACATTTCCTCCTACAGTGTACAAAGGTGCCCTTTTCTCCACTTTCCCACCAACACTCATTATCACCTGTCTTTTGAGAATAGCTATCTGAGCCAGTGTGAGGTGTTACCTTATTGTGGTTTTAATTTGCATTTCCTTTATGATTAGAGATGTTGAATGTGTTTTCATATACCTATTGGCCATTTGTATGTCTTCTTTTGAGAAGTGTCTACTCAGGTCCTTTCCTGCTGCTGAGTTATTTGAGGTCCTTAATAGTTTGAATATCAACCTCTTATCAGATGTATAATTTGCAAATATATACTTCCATTCCATAGGTTGTCTCTTTACTCTATTGATAATTTCCTTTGTTGTGCAGTTTAGTTTAATTCCTTTGCTTTTTTCTTCATTAATTTTCTCAATGATAAACCTAATCACAGGTAATATATACATAGGCTGACTCTTTAAAAATGAATAATTAACAAAAAGAAGAAATTTGTTTTTGAAGTAACAGCAAGAGAAAATAAATTTTTGAACAGGTAATGGGGAAATAAAAATATTTATGATGCTGATTTATTGTTTAGTCTAGTTATTGTTTTAGTCTAGCTATTGACTGGTTATTAATCAAATATAGGTTTTCATTTCTGTTTATTTTCTTTAGAAACACTTCAGCTGA
>NW_007734989.1:14390-16252 GCF_000696425.1 Galeopterus variegatus
GCTGGTTTGGGGCTGGTGGTGTGCTCACCTCTCTTCATGGCTCTCTTCCCCTGTCTCCTTCCAAAGGGGGCCGGAGGGAAAGAGAAATCCCGGGCCATTCGCTCGCCCACTGAAAGGAACGAGGCTAGGGCTGTACGGGTCAGCTGCTGGCGGGGGACCCAACAAGTGACAGGTTATCTTATTCTCGAATACTATCATGTATTTTTAAAGCTGCCTGAATCACTGTGGTCATTTAATGTTTATTGACTTTAAAGCTCTTAGGGACTATAAAAAACAATGGTATTATCACCAACAATCAGATGGGATTTAAAAAATCCACTTTAAAAAATACTAGCTTTTTAAATTACATTTTCAGAAAGATTTCCCAATTAAGTTCATACTAAGGTTTAGATGATAAAGAGATCATTGAACTAAGCAAACGTCCTCATATAGACTGAACATCAAAGCGAAAACAATTTATTTTAACATAAGGATATTTTCATATTAGGTCAATTTCCACTGGATTTGATTTATAGTAAATTTTCTCATAAGATAAAGCAAGCAACTTATTTCTTTGAGTAGTCATCTTTAGCTGTCTTGGTAAAATACAGACTTTTGGCTTTTTACCATGTTAATGTCCTTGTAAGCCAATTTTGAAAGTAGAGCTTTTTACTCAAAAAAATCATTCAAAAATTTTAGTCTCTAACTAAAAAAGATTAAAATGTGTACTCTCACTAAATAATATATAAACTGTGAAAAAAATCTGTATTATATAATCAAGAAAATATATAATAGAATATAATATGTATGATACCTGTGTGCACACACATACTTGTACATATGCAGACATATGACACCTGTATGATATATGTATGTGTGTATAGATATGACATAATAACATAATTTTCTTTGACTAACTAAAATCATATATAAACATGTATTTACTTAATGGTTGGACCTCCAAAACATAGTTTTCTTTTAAATATATATTAACAGATTAAAGTTTTAGTGAAGTTCAATATCCTAGTATAATACCAGAATTTACAAAAGAGTTCTAAATCATTGCTAACAAAAGCATTTGAAAGTAAATTAGCATTCTTGTGAGTATGTGTGATTTGGCTGTCTATGCATCTATAGTCTTTTATAAACTGTTGAGTGAAAATGTCAGTTCCTGTATGAGTTAAACACTATGCGCGTTAATTTAACAGTGTGTACAAAGTCACTTTTGGAATAGGGGGCTTTCTGCAAAAGACTATATTAATTTCCCATCAGTTGGACCAAAACTGTCAGCAAATCATTTATTTTCCTTTGAATAGTTTAGAGATCTCCATCCTGTTATTTTAGTTTTTGCATCACTAGAGGCCACTGTTGTCTTTTAAATATTTTTTGCAGATATGAAAGTTTTAAAATGATTTGTCTGAGTAACCTCAAAAGTGATCAGTTTTAGAAACTGAATGAAAATAAGCGTTATCTTTGTGCTGTCTGCCTATTCCAAATTTTAAAAAACTGATTTTTAAGAATTTTTGAATCATTAATATAGATGTTACTCTATAAAATGGCATTTAGTTTACCCACAGTCTATTTTCTTCAATAGTTAGAGAAGGATCATAAACCTACTTTCAGTGGAATATCTTTACAAAACAATGGATTGTAGAAGATGCTAATAGAAATCAAAGATAAGGTGGAGTGCTTAAGTTTTTGAGTGCCAAACATTGTTTTAAAAATGCTAGTTTTCATTATACTACTTAATTCTTATACAACCCTATTAGTTGTCTACCAATTGTATTCTCAATATATAGTTGAGGAAACTAGGGCACAGAGAACTTAAATGACCCCAAATTGCATACTATTAGCACAATGTTACACGGGCTAGCTAAAAAAAA
>NW_007734989.1:16522-18738 GCF_000696425.1 Galeopterus variegatus
TGATATATGCAGAGTAGTAAAAGCAAGATAAATATAAATCTTTATATTTCCCCTAATTACATTATTTTCCATTTCTTGTAGTCAAGAATGGTAGTCTCACCTTGTTTTCTTTTTTTCCCATTCTGTCTTGCTATATTCTCATCCATTTAATAAACCTTTATTCAGTGCTAACCTTGTGTTGATAAAATTTCTGGTCCAAGAACATTTTCATAACCTAAAACTAGAAATTTTATTT
Source organism: Galeopterus variegatus (assembly GCF_000696425.1). NCBI lineage: Eukaryota > Metazoa > Chordata > Mammalia > Dermoptera > Cynocephalidae > Galeopterus > Galeopterus variegatus. Next base: position 16,758 of record NW_007734989.1, read on the forward strand.
GATCCAATTATTTAAGGATGTGGTAGTCTGTGTAAATGTCTAAAAAATGAGATTGTCAGAATATTTTTAACATTATGTTAAGTACTGTGTATTAAAGACAACTTGCATTTGTAAATTCCATTCATGACTTTATAAATATTATCAAGCTATATTACCTCTAAAATTCTTTCTCGTTTTAATTTGTGAAATATCTTCAATTTTTCTCTTCGCTATCCATCTGTTGAAAGCTAGTAGTATTTTCTTAAAACAACTTTATTCACAGTACTTAAAATTGTTTTCAAGAAAAATAATATAAAATCATTATTTAAAATAATCTAGCAAAACAAAAATGCTTTATATACCTTAGCACTTATCTTACAATCTGTTCTAGTATTTACAGAATCATCCTTGACTAGAAATCACAGAATGAGAAAGCTAACTTCACAACTGGACTTCTAAATGTCTACTAAATTCAAAAGTCATAGAATATATTTAAAAATAAATTTTAGGTAGCGGCTACTTAATACTACAATTGATAACTTCAGCATGTTGTCTAAATCCATACCAATTTGTCATTCTTTCTGATGAGTATATATACTAGTATTTAATCCCAAATTTCAAATATTAGTTACACGACTTTGGGTTGTTTATGTCATGCTTCTTATCCTTATCCATTCTGGGAAAAGCAAGTTAAAAATATTATTTAAGGTTTTTTCTAAAATTTTGGGGGTAAAAACAACACATGCTGGTAAAGCAAACATACTTTTGATTTTACAAATTTATTACTATACATTTATACAGTGGGTTTCCACTTTTAATCAAAACTCCAAAATTTTACTTTCTGAATTATTGAATTTCAACTTTTGGACTTAATTCTTTGAGAAACAATAGACCTTGGTAATTGGTAGAAGACTTTAAAGCTCTACTTGTCCACCAAATTCAGAGAAGAAGAGGTGCCTGGAAATATATGAGGGTACTGCAAAAAGTTCATGAAAAAATAGATTTCAAAGATAATACAACCCTTTCCATGAACTCTTTGAAGTACCCTTGTTCATATGAGGTGGTCACCCATTCTTTCCATGAACATTGCCCATATATTTACTCAAATACATGGAGCCAAATTAATTTTTAATGTAGCAATTGTACAGATACCTATTAATTCAAAAATTTCAAATTAACTTAGAGCAACATCATGCCATGGAGGAAAGAGTCTTACAATTAGACAAATTGCAATATTGGATCTACCAAGTTCCAACCACAAATATTGGTATTTATTCTTTATGAATCTCAATTCTCTCAATTTTTTTTTTTTTTTTTATCTTTGAGATGTCAGGATGAAGGTATGGGACAGATAAAATGGTCTTAATCACATGAAATAACACAGATTAAAGACCTAGAAATCTACCTAGAAAAATCTGTCAACATTATCTAGTCTTTCTTGTGCCATCCCTGTTATACCAATTTTTATGATGCCTTTGTTGCCCAGGTTAATTATACAGCATTCACTCACACTGTCTTATGCACAGAGAGAATAGCCATTTAAATAATAAAAATAATAGCAACACTCTAAATGATGAAAAAGATATTTTTCATATTTCACTTAAGTTATTCTAAAATATTTCTGAAGAGTGAATTTCTTTTAAAAGTATTAGTAAACATAATCCAGAAATATTTCACCAGATATTTCTTTATTTGAAAGAGCAGAGAGTAAACCTCAGATCTATGACTTTTGGGGCAAGAAATTTTCAATTATTATTTAATGATGATGAAGATATGCTATATTTTAATCTCATGTAAGTTTTTTACTTAATTGTGTACATTTATTTCTCTGGAAATGTGAAATGAAAAAATATTAAATAATGTTAGAAACATATTTTCCTTCTAAAACAAAGGGAATAATTGATTGTGTTCTGTATGCTTTTCATCAAAAAATGCTGCTTTAGGGCCGGCCCGGTGGCGCACTGGAGAGTGTGCCGCTTGGGAGCGTGGCAGCGCTCCCGCC
>NW_007734989.1:19768-21399 GCF_000696425.1 Galeopterus variegatus
ACCGAGGGTTGCGATCCCGTTACCGGTCAGTAAAAAAGACAAAAAGGAAAAAAAAATGCTGCTTTAAAAATTAGTTGGGGAGTTGACGGAATACCTTCGAGGATTTATCAGCTCTATTCAAATAGCTGATTAATAGGAGAAGGAAGAAGAATGTGTTCAAAACTCTCTGAGAATGGGCCAAGTCAAGGGAGACAATGGTGCTGGACGATGTTGGGCTAATCTATTTATTTGATTAAAATGAGAATGTCAGGGAATTTAGAGTTTATCCTCTAATAAGGCTATTTCCTGTTAATCATGTTTTACAACTAGAATCTATAAGGTTCCATAAACATCACCAAATTTTCTCAGCCAAAAATATTTGAATAGATCTTCAAGTATTCTTATTTTCATAGGTAAGACACCTGAATGCCATTGTGGCTTTTAAGACCAGTAACTACTTCTAAGGTGTCCTACTGCACTGACTTTATTGGATATTTCTCCTGAATACTTAATATAATAACTATGAGTACAAGTTGTTACGTTAATTATGGTATTCTGTTTGCATTCAAATGGGAAGATCATTAGTGAAGATAAATCATTGATTCTTAGATTAATAACATTGCATGTTTGGAAGAGGGTTATGAGCAAATTAATGTTGCAATGGNGGCTTTTAAGACCAGTAACTACTTCTAAGGTGTCCTACTGCACTGACTTTATTGGATATTTTTCCTGAATAATTAATATAATAACTATGAGTACAAGTTATTACGTTAATTATGGTATTCTGTTTGCATTCAAATGGGAAGATCATTAGTGAAGATAAATCATTGAATCTTAGATTAATAACATTGCATGTTTGGAAGAGGGTTATGAGCAAATTAATGTTGCAATGGTTGCATCAAATAAAGCCTCTTGAACAGACTGGCATGGCTTTTCGATGAACTAAACCTATCAACTCCCATTGCTTCTACACATGCAGATCATATTTCAAACAGCCAAATAAAAATATCAGAGATACTTGTTATTTAATTACCGATATGATCAATTAGACCAGAGATCAGCAAACTTTTTCTGTAAAGGACCAGAAAGCAAATATTTTTGACTTTGTGGGCAATGAGGTGTCTTCCCACATAGTCAACTCGACCATGGAAGCAGTCATGGACAATATATAAACTAATAGTGTTACCAGAATTTTGGTAATTCCTCAGCCCTTTTTGCTGACACAGTAAAGAATTACAAGTCAGTGAAATGAAAGTAAAGCAAAGCAAAGTTTATTGAAGTACGTTCTGTTCCGAAGGAGAAACAGGCCAAGTCAAGGGAGACAATGGTGCCGAACAATGCTGGGATTAGGTATTTATTTGAATAAAATTTGGGGCAGTTCTAAGATATGTCATTTTGACTGGTCTGTTTACTGTCATTTGATTAGCACTTCTGGGCTATGTGACTGTTTTCCTTCTGTGCACATTCTTAGCCACACATGTGGAAAACCCACAGGGGGATGTGCAGGTCGCAAACCCAACCGCAAAATGGGTGGGTTGGAAAACTCCAGTTTGGTCCTTGAGTGTAGTTAGAATGTTTGCAGAGCCATCAACCAGCCCTTCTGTTGCTCATATCTGACTTCCTACCTAACAATAGGTGTGGGTATGTTTCAA
>NW_007734989.1:21758-49140 GCF_000696425.1 Galeopterus variegatus
CCAGCCCTTCTGTTGCTCATATCTGACTTCCTACCTAACAATAGGTGTGGGTATGTTTCAATTAAACTTATTTACAAAAAAACAGTTCGCAAATGGAATTTGGCATATGAGCTATAGTTTGCCAACTCTTGAATTATACTCGTCACAAGATACATATTAGCTTATACACATCAGCTGAACTTAAGTGTCATAAAGTCTGCAACCTCATCTGTCTTGCTAATCCTTTGACCTGCAGAGTTTTGCAAAGCAACTAAGAGTTACTAAAGTTTGTTAGTAAACAAACTAAAATTTGTTACTAAAATGTGTTAAATTTAAAAAAGCATACAGTCTAAAATAATTTTCCAAATTGTTGCTTCTTACTAAATTTGATTTGTATCAATAGCTATGCTTCAGAAATATACTAAAAAATTTCAATGAATTTTATTAAATTCCTCACAAGAAGGATATGTGTCCCTTTATTTGTCCAAGTATTTGACATAATTTGTCCAAATACTGATATAATTTCTAGGCCATTAGCCACATGTACCTCTTAGATCATCCTGTCTTTCTCATAATTTATTTTTGGAATATTTCTAAGACAGAAAACTACAACAATCCTTTTAGTTTATGTGCCACCCACCAAAGGTCCTTTATGGAGAGCAGCACTCTCTCTAGTAAACTGTACTAAATGTACATTCTGATTCTTTTTCATCTTAAAACATAACATGCATAATAATGATAGCAACAAATTTCAAATTGAAAAACGAGACTGTATGTGCCAATGATCAGAGTCATCTGGAGATAAAACACAGGTGATAGTTACACAGGCAAGAAACAACAATATAGGAAAATAAAAGCCAAAGATCACAAATGTTAGAAATAAAGTACAAGGAAATAAAAGTTGAAATATATGATTAATTCTTTGATTAGGATGAAGAGTAAATTGAGAAGCTAAAGAAAATGAATGGATTTGTGATGTACATAGCACTAAATCAATAAGAAAGGGATAAACAATGGAAAATATAACAAATTGTGGTGCCAACTGTTCCTCAAAAAACAGACATAATATTTAATAAACCTGTGAATAAAATTGCAACTCTATAATTGGAGTTCTTTGGTAAAATATTTAGAAATTATAAAATAAATTTTAAATGAAAGGAAATATAAAAAATAATATGTGTAGAGGCCAAAGGAAAACTTCATCCCTAAAGTTCATTAATAAAAATCACTGACAAATTTAGATCAATAGGAAGAAAAGTCATAACAAATTTTATTATTTAACATGCTGGGAGAAGGCAAAGCATGAGGGAGTCACAAGAGTAATGTCCCAAATGCCAATGGGAGTAACAAAGCTTATATACCAATGTTCATGAGAGAGAGAAGGTTGGAGGAGGTAGAAGCCCCAGAACAGTGGCCTGAGATGAGGTTTCTCTGAGTTCCGGGGGGAGGTGTCGTCCCAAGTGAAAGAAGGAAGTAAGACGTTAAGGTTAAGTAGAAACATCTAGTATGCAAATGAAAATACTTTAGTCAGTCTCACAGCTGCCCTCAAAGAATAGATAGTAGCCAATGGGGGGAGGTGTCGTCCCAAGTGAAAGAAGGAAGTAAGACGTTAAGGTTAAGTAGAAACATCTAATATGCAAATGAAAATACTTTAGTCAGTCTCACAGCTGCCCTCAAAGAATAGATAGTAGCCAAAGGAGGGGCACCTCAGAGGAAGCCTGGCTGTTTGCATTTACGGATGTAAATTTCTTTTCCCAAAGAAACAGTCTTCTGGTTAATCGTGTTTTTCCAGTGTCTCTGAATTAGCCATCTTGAAATATGTCAAGGAAATATATTTTGGGGATGAGATATTTGCTTTCCCACAGTCCCCCCACCCTTGGAAACTTTACTTTTTGGAAAGTTTCACATATTAAAATAAGATTGGTAGCTATGGAAAGATTTGGTTTAAAAGTTTCTAGATTAGAAATAGGTAAAGGGGAATACATAAATTGGAATAAGCAGAAAAAACAAATTTGGTTGCACTGTTTCGTATTTTCTTGAATCAGTCTCTTAGTCGTGAGAATAGGTCAGTTGGGTTAAGCAGTTGTGTCCCATTCCAGGAAGTGGCATTGCAGACGGGATCCCATCAAGGCTTGGTCTCTGTATGGTGTAAGTATACAGGTATTTAATAAGAGATTTTCTGTGAAAACAAAAGAAGACAAAAGTTAATTTCTAGAGTTGCCTGTAAGCTAGGTTTTTTTTAGAGTCTCTGAAACATCTTCAGTTGGAGTAGCCTGGCTGTGGCAATCTCACAGATTTTTATGTATTATAGTTTACTACAAAGTTTGCCTCAATATGAGTAGTTAATGGTGCTTCCCCCCCCCACCCCAAAATCAAGATCACTTCAGCTTGCAAGGCCTGAGGAAAAAGTCAGCTTCAATTTCTAGTGATTTCAAGTCAGAAGTATAGGGGAAAAAAAACTGAAAATCTTAGTCCAGAGAGTCAAACCTGGATACTGGAGAAAATTAAAAATTCAGTCCAGATAATAAAATCTCAAAAACAATGGACAGGGCAAGAATCTAATAACAGGTGTACTACAGTTTTGTTTTGTTTTGTTTTCCTTCTGAAACATAATTTTTTTTCTCTTCAAGTCCCTCTTCCTACCAAAGATATTTATAACAAGAGTAGTTCATTTGCAAAATAAGTTTAGTGTCTGGACTGATTATTTGCATAAAGTGTAGCAAGAATAATGATTTATCGTATAGGCTCTTTTTAAATTGGCTTTGATGGGACTTTTATAAGGAATCTGATTAGACCTTTAAAAGACTCTCGGGTCTTAGGAAACCAAGCTAAGTATTTAAATTACTCTCTGACTACCTGTAAGAGTTGAGTGAATTCTTCTCTTCTGGACGTCCCCCAAAATCAAGGTTTGTCAGAAAGTTACATTCTTTACTTACTGCAAGCCAGAAACTCTGTAATCATGTAGACAAGGTATCAGGCCACTCTTTCCAAGGGGCTTTTTATTGGCTCCCTAAAAAAGTCAACCTCAATTCCTTAGAGAAGTCTGGTCATATCTGAAAATATGGCATTCCAGTCAAATCCTTCGTAAAATAACCAGTGTCTCCAACTTTGTTCTGTTACAAAAGTGAAAGAAAGTGAGCCAAAATACCAGGTACTGATCAAGTTTTATTAAAGGAAGTAAATCTGCTGGGCTGCGCTCAAAATGGAGGACAGCACCAGGCATGGGGGTGGGAGAGCTTATATAGACTGTAAGGAAGGCTGACGTAATCAGGGAGGGGTTTGGTGCCAGTGTGGAGGAGTTTCTATTTCTTGGAAACCATAAGGTTTCTTGTAAGGGAAAGGCTGGTGGCCATTTTGTGCTGAGTGCATGTAAAATGGTGCCAGTTGCGCCCAAGATGGCACTGGTCATGTTCAAGATGGTGCTGGTCACATCCAGAACCTATCGTTCCCACCTTCTAAGTAGGGAGAAAAGGGGCAGAAGTCTCATTCTTCTGTAGCTACTTCCTGCTGGAGAAGGGCGAAGATAGGGAAAAAATAAAAGATTTATGTTGGCAGGTAAAGCAATTAGGTGGCAGGGTTTTGGTTTCATGTGGGGAGGCTGTGTTCTTCCAGGGAAGGGTCACTGATTCTGAGGGGCTAATATCCTCTGCCCATGGAGAATTCAGTGACCTTTTGATTGGTGAAGGCCTTCATACATTCCTGTAAGAAACTAGAGAAACACCGAAAGAGACAGGGACCAAGTAGAAGGATAAGTGCCATCATGGTTAGGGATCTGATGTGTTTTTGTCCTGAGGTCCTCCCCCATCACTATAGCCTGGGTGAGTGGTTCGGGTGAAGCAGAAATATTTTTATCGGGTGGGTGGCACTGGACTCCAGCAGAATCCCCTTTGTTTTACCACCATAAGAACATGATGTGGCAGTTGTCTGGTCATAGAATGTTGTGGGAATGTATGTCAGGGATGTGGATGTGTCCTGTGGGGTTTCCCAAAAGATTCTGGGTGGCAGACCTGGGAGATTGGAAAGTGTCCTTCCACCCACCAAGACCTTGGTTATATATTTTGAACAAGGTGTGGCATATGTCTCTGTTAGGAAAAGAAGTAAGAGGAAGAGAGAAGGCAAGTGTTCAGAGGTTGACAGGGTGCATAGTAGGAAAAAGGAGTAGAGGGTAACCTTGTCAGGGGTATAATCACAGAGGGCACCCTGCCAGGCTAATTCAGTTACCCACTCAAGGATGTTTTCAACACTGGATATGGCAGGTCAGGAACAGTCTTGAAGCAGCTCCTGTGTGAAGGATGTGAAGTGGGTCTGCAGGACTGAGAAGATAATCGCCAGGGGAAAGATCATCCTTCTTCTGGAATTGGGGGAAGAGCGGAGGTCCTGGAGATTTTCAATTTTGTGGGCCCTAAAATGGACGAAGTGTAAGGAGGTGTTGGGTTGGGGGTTGAGCAGAGGGACCCCTCTGTGATATAAGGGCTGAAGAAGGCATAGTAGGGGTTCATAGAATTATGGAAATCTAAAAGGATGAGCTCAGCTTGTGTGGTAGAGAGTAAACCAGTTGTCCTTCCTCTGTGCTCCCAAATCTTGGAGGTGTTGCATTTCTTGGGTTGTGTATTGGGGTAAGGGCATAGGGGCCATGAGAAGGACCTGAGCAGGAGAGGAACAGTGATGGCCTGGTGAATGAGCAGCCTGTTTTGTGGTTAGATCCACCAGTTTGTTTCCCTGGGCTATGGGGTCATTGGAGGTTTGGTGTCCTCTACAGTGTATAACGCCAACCTCCTTTGGGAGTTGTGCAGCCTCAAGAAGTATCTTGATAAGATGTCCATTTTTATAGGCCCTCCTTGAGTGGTCATGTATCCTCTCTCCTTCCATACGGTCACACAGGAGTGTAGAATGTGGTAAGCATACTTGGAGTCAGTGTATATATTGACTCCTTTGTTACTTGCCAGAATGAGAGTGCAGGTGAGGGCAATGAGTTTTGCCTGTTGGGAATTGGTGTTGGGGGGAGGGGGTCAGCCTCAAGAGTTTGTGTTAGATTTACTGTGGCATAACCCACATGGGGGGGCGGGCATGGAGGTGGCACTCCCATCTATGAACCATGTATGTTGGGGCCACGTAATGGGATGCAGGGAGATGTGGAAAGGGATTTGGAAAGAGGTCTAAAGCCTCCATGGAATTATGTTCTAAGGGTTGTGAGTGTTTGGAGATGAGAGTGGCTGGATTTAAGGGAGGGCAAGGTTTAAAGGAGAACTGGGAATTTTCAATGAAGTTAAGGTGGATAATGTGTAGGCGGGAAGGGGAGAGAATTGACAAGGCGTTATAGCTGAGGAGGTCTTGAAGATGATGGGGGGAATAAATGACTGTTTGTTCTCCAAAGGTTAGTTTACAGCTTCCTCATGCTAAAAGAGTGGATGCCAACAAGGCCCATAAACAGGGGACTCATCCTCGAGCTGTGGTGTCCAATTGTTTAGAGAGGTATGCAACTGGGGAGAAAATATTTCCCACCTCTTGTCCCAAACCCTAACGGCCAATCCTTGGGTTTCAGTGACATTATAGGATAAAAGGATAAGTTTGGGAGGGATAGAGCTGGGGCTATGAAGAGAGTGGCTTTTAATTGCTGCAAGGGAGAATGAATGGGTTTTGTGGGATCTAAAGGAATGGCAGGATCCCCTTGGGCTGCCTCATAAAGTGGTTTTGCTAGCACACCAAAGTTAGGAATCCATAGGTGAAGATACCCTGCAAGCCTCAAGAAAGAAAGGATTTCACCCTTTGTGGTAGGAGTAGGGAGTTCAGAAATTAAATTTTTGCAATCCACCATTATTTCTCTGGTAATGGGGGTGAGGTGGACTCCCAAATAGGTAACTGAAGGAGAAGAAATTTGGGCCTTGCTGAGGGACACTCAATATCCCCTGGAGGCTTCAAAATAAAGAGCCCAGAAATATATCCACGAAAACTTGTAAATTTGATTTATGAAAAATTTAGAAGAAATAATTTAGAATAAAAAATTTAGAAATCTGGGGCCGGCCCGGTGGCACACTGGAGAGTGCGCCACTTGAGAGCGTGGTGGCGCTCCCACCAAGGGTTCGGATCCCATGTGGAGACTGGTTCCCGCTCACTGGCTGAGCGCGGTGCGGGCGCAACACCGAGGGTTGCGATCCTGTCACCGGTCAGTAAAAAAGACAAAAAGGAAAAGAAAAATGCGAGAGGTTGGAGGAAGTTCAGATACGTCTTGAGCTAAGGCCTGGCCGAAGAAGTGGGGCAGTCCCAAAATCCCTGGGGCAGTGCTGTCCAGGTGAGTTGTTTGGAATGACATTTATCAGGATCAGTCCAAGTAAAGATGAGCAGGTTTTGACAGGGATGGTGTAGGGAATAGAAAAAAAGGCATCTCTGAGGTCAAGTACAGAGAAGAAGTGGGTTGTTGTTGGGATTGTGGATAGAAGAGTATAGGGGTTAGAAATGATTGGGTAAAACGGCTGCATTAATGGCCCCGAGGTCTTGAACTAAACAGTATGAGCCATTAGGCTTTATAATCGGAAGGACAGGTGTATTTGAAGAAGTGGGGCAGTCCCAAAATCCCTGGGGCAGTGCTGTCCAGGTGAGTTGTTTGGAATGACATTCATCAGGATCAGTCCAAGTAAAGATAAGCAGGTTTTGACAGGGATGGTGTAGGGAATAGAAAAAAAGGCATCTCTGAGGTCAAGTACAGAGAAGAAGTGGGTTGTTGTTGGGATTGTGGATAGAAGAGTATAGGGGTTAGAAATGATTGGGTAAAACGGCTGCATTAATGGCCCCGAGGTCTTGAACTAAACAGTATGAGCCATTAGGCTTTATAATCGGAAGGACAGGTGTATTAAAAGGCGAGTGGGTAGGCCGTAAGAGATGAGAAGAAAGGAGTTTGTGTATGATGGGTTTCAAGCCTATTAGGTGTTTGTTACTGATGGGGTATTGTGGGACATTAGGTAACAAACAAGGATAGGGGAATGATGCATAGCAATGGAGGGAGAAGAAGTGTCTCACACTAAGGGATTAACCTTGCCTCAGGGGCCAGGTCTGGGCAGCCTGTAATAGGAGAATTGTAGCTGGAGTTAAAGTGTTTAGGGTAAGAATAGCTTTGAATTTGAAAAGAATGTCCCATCCCAGTGAGGGGTTTGGGCATTGAGAATTATTAAAAATTTATGTGTGAATTGGGTGTGATGTAGGGTGCAGGAAAGGTGTTGAGTGATCCGTGGATGGTATTCTGATCCCATGACCCCTCCTGTTGTGATAGAGGATGAGGTTGTTGGTCCTGCATATTTAGGAAGGGTAGAGTAAGTGGCCCCTGTATCAATGACAAAAGAGATCAGTTTACCTGCTTCAAGGCAAGTTACACTGGGCTCACATGTGGTGATCTCCGTGGGGGCCTCGGGCCCTAGGCATTGTCAGTCCTTTTCTTGGGCAAAGTTGAGAAGTTCTGTTATAGATGGCCATGAAGCCAAAGGCTGTGGGTTGCGGACTGGGCCACTGCCTCTCTGGCGAGTGGAATGGTCAACCCCCGGTGACCTGGCTGTTTACAGCAAGAACAGAGCCCAGGAGGGGACCTGGAGTGAGAACAGGCCCATGCCCAGTGGCCTGGTTTACTGCACTTGAAGCAATTCCCGGGTGGCTTGCCCCTGGACGCAGCTGGCTTTAGAGTATGTGAACCCTGGATAGCATTAGCCAGGAGCTGGTATTTGGCCTGATCTCTTTTGTAACAATCTTTCTTCTCCTCCTCCCTATTGTTAAAAACCTTGAAAGCAGTGTGGAGGAGGTCTCATTGGGTCATACTTGGACTGTCCTCAAGTTTTTAGTTTTTTTCGAATATCAGGGGCTGATTGGGTAATGAAAGGAGAGTGTAAGAGGGCCATGCCTGCAGGGGAGTTTGGGTCTATATGTGTATATTTATGTAAAGCCTCAGAGAGGCAGGTTAGGAACTCGCTGGGATTTTCAGTGGGTCTCTGTGTGATTTCTCTAAGCTTGTCATAATTGACCAACTTGTGAGTAGCCTTTTGGAGGCCATGAAGTAGGTGTGTGATCATGTTATTCCAGAGATCCCGGTCCCCGTGGCTGGCCTGGTAGTCCCAATTTGGGTCCGTGTGAGGAACAGCAATGGCTCCCATGGGCCATCTGTTATTTTGAGCATGTACCTTGTCTGCCTGTTGTTGGGCTGTTACGCAGACCTGCTCCCTGTCTTCAAGGCATGGGTATGTGTCTGGGTCAAACTGAAAGGATCCCAGTCATTTTTCAATTTGGGAAAGGTCTTACAGAGAAAAAGGGACATGGACTCAGACAATTCCCTCCATCCCAGCCACTTCATGGAAGGGATACAAAGGAGCCGGAGCTGAGGTGGGGTTGTTACCTGACAAAGGGGAAGAAAGAGAGGGATTAGATGGCTGAGGATAAGCATTTTGAGGCCAGGTAGGGGGAAGAGAGGGAAAAGGTGAAGGGGCTGGTGAAGGATCTGGAGCGTAAGGAGGTGGTTGGGGAGCAGAATGGTCTGACAGATCAGAAGATTTATCCGAGTCTGGAAGGGGAGTTTGGGCATAAGCTAGGAGAATTTGAGATGTGGGACAGTTTTGACAGAGAGAGAAGGACACATCAGAGATAGAAGAAAGCTTGAACATAAGGAATCTCTCTGACTTTGCCGTTTCAGAGACAAAAGCTGTCTAAATCTCTGACAGTATCTAAATTGAGAGTGCCATCTTGTGGCCACTGTGATCCATTGTCTAGTTTGTACTTAGGCCAAACCTGATTGTAAAATGAGGCGTTTAGGTTTAATATCTCCCTAGAAGCCAAGAGGTTGGCCAGGAGACAGCCCAGAGGTGTAGAGCATGGATTATGGTAGAAAACAAGATGTTTATGTTTACTGTCTCCCTGGAAGCCAAGGGGTAAATTGGCCAGGAGACAGCCCAAGGGCGTAGAGAGTGGAGGTTTGTATCATTAGGATCCCATTTAGAGGGTGAGAAAGGAAATGGGCCTAGTAGAAGAGTGCCAACAAAGAGCATTCTCTTTGCTGTGCACCTTCTTTTCAAAAGAAAAGCCACCAACTGGATAGAGGAGCATCCTCCAATATCTGGGGAGGGGCATGAGAGGAGTTCCGTCAGCCAGGCACCTGGTCTTCGGATAGTAGACATTAGTCATAGACAGTAATCGGGAGAACCTGTAGAAATAGGACAGACCAACTGACTCACCCTGAATTGAGGCCGATGTTGGAAGTGTTGGTCAGTGTTGGTCTGAAATGGCAAAAGGAGAGAGTCCCGAATGCACCCAGTTTGGCAGGTCCAGGAAGGGTGGCCAGGGGACCAATCAACCCAAGAGAGGGGATCATCCAAAAGTCCCAGCCAAGACCATTCCCAGGTTTTGGGGCCATAATGAAAGTAAGTTAGCCAAAATGCCAGGTACTGATCAAGCTTTATTAAAAGAAGAAAATCTGTCGGGCTGTGCTCCGAATGCACCCAGTTTGGCAGGTCCAGGAAGGGTGGACAGGGGACCAATCAACCCAAGAGAGGGGATCATCCAAAAGTCCCAGCCAAGACCATTCCCAGGTTTTGGGGCCATAATGAAAGTAAGTGAGCCAAAATGCCAGGTACTGATCAAGCTTTATTAAAAGAAGAAAATCTGTCGGGCTGTGCTCAAAATGGAGGACAGCACCAGGTGAGGGGGTGGAGAGCTTATATAGACTGCAAAGAAGGCTGATGTGATCAGGGAGGGGTTTGGTGCTGGTGTGGAGGAGTTTCTATTTCTCAGAAACCATGAAGTTTCTCATAAGGGAAAGGCTGGTGGCCATGTTGGGCTGAGTGTAAAATGGCACCAGTCACATCCAAGATGGTGCTGGTCATGTCCAGAACCTATCAAAAACAAAGCAGAATCTTGTTGAACTAATACAAATAACTATATTGTCATAAAATAAGAATACTCATGAATATTTTTTAAATCCTAGAAGGATCAAGTAGAGAGAAAAGTCAGTGTTTCAATTTTGCTCACAAAGTATACATTACCAAACAGCCCCAAACAGCCCAAAAGAGAGAGGGAAAGTCCCTTAAAAGCTGGTAAACAAAACAAAAAGAATTAGCAATGTTTAAACAAAAAAGTGAAGAGAAAAAAATATTTAATCCTTTATCAGTTCAGTCCTACATAATTAAATCTTGTTCTATTTGAAACTGGATGGCTGGTCTAGGCCCTTGATCAAACAAGTAAGGAGAACTTCATCTGGGACTAATTAAAGTCCACAGTCTGGTGAGCACACTCAGTGAGAGAAAAAAGAAGAGAGACTGATGAACATACAGATAATATGACTTTACTGTGCAGAGAGAATACACGCCACTGTGTGTGGAAAGAAAATGAGAACCATCTTGTGTGCTCCCAAGGGGAAGGTTTATACATTGTTCTTGGATGAGGGTGTCTACCCTAACTAAAAGGATGAATATTCCTCTATGGAAAAGGATCTAAGGTAATTAAGGCCTAATGGGGTAGTATCAGCTTCTGGTCATGCACAGGAATTAATTCCCTTAACCTTGTCCTGTCCATTACAGGCGAAACGTATTGGTAGTACCACATAGCATCCAGGGAAGCCATGCAGAGCCCAAGACAGAGGCTGCAGTGATAATGTCTAAAAGATATTGCCCACCGAACACGGCCGGAAGAAGGAAGACCTGGGAGATGGAAAATGAGTGACCATACTGGGTTTTGTCCTGTAGCTGGTGGCCCATGCACTGTGGACACATATGTCCCTAGGCCTAACTATGGCCCCCTGTGTAAACCCCAAAATTCAGAGGCTTAAAACCAAAGAGAAGCTAACAACAAGGCAAAGCCCAGTGGTCAGTTCTATCACAGCTTTTAGTTCACAAATTAAGCAAGTATTAAAAATTACAAAAGCAACAATTTTATGACCTTAAAACAGCAGAGACAGTATAAATTTGCTTAGACAAATAGTCAAACCTAGGCAGTAATGTCGAAATTAAATTTTGAAAACATATCTATTTACCAACAATTTCAAAAACTAGCCTCGTTTACTAATATGTGAACTTGAAAAGTGCCCAGGCCTATCCAAAGAGCACACATTATTTATAAGCCAATTTGGTGCCAAGTAGAAAGTATACAAACACATGTATAGACATAAACATGTAGACACAACATATAGCTTACACATGTATACATACATAAATAGAAAACACAGAAACAAATAAAGGTCTCATAACTTTTATTTAAAATGTCAGCAATGAGACAAAACAGAAATCTCAGTAGTTTAAGTAGGACAAGTGGAGTCAAATCACGTCTCTATAATGGAACAATCAAAGCTTATCTTCCCCCAGTGGCGGAAGCTCTCATCGCCTTTTGGAGAAAGCAAGGTGGCACATTTACATTGCAAAGCACAGAGAAAGAACATGAGAGTTCTGAAGAAGGTGTCTGGATGTGTCAGAGGGGACACAGAGAAAGATTTTTTAAAAATGGACGCCAAGACAAAATAAAATCATGTAACATCATCATAAGATTTTAGGGGGAGATATGCAGATGAACCTAGAAGAAAATTTAGAATTATGTTCAAGATAACTAGTTGAATGCCAGAAAATCATATCTTGGAAACCATCTAGTTAGACAGATTGCTTTTAATTTAGTTTTTTCTTAATGGGTTTACTGAGATAAGGGCTGAGCCAATGATCAAATAGAGCCAAAGCCATTCACCTCTTGGGGTTCTGAGAGGAAGGCAGCAGACCCAAAAAGAGGTCAACTAGTGTGCCATGGCTGCATTTCTCATGAGTCCTCAGAGTCTTTGGTAAAAAGGCCAACAAGAGAAGCATAGAGAGGGATACATAGTTAATAGAGGTTCAGGAAAAAAGGGGTCAATTGACTAACTAGTTCCTATGGGGAGATGCAAAAATCTACAGAGAAAAATACAGGCCAAAAAGAAAATATACTCAAAACCAAAGAGGTGCGAAAAAAGGTCTCGGAATATAAAGCCAGTCAGGATGTTATCCACAAATGGGCCCGTTCTTTGAGCTTGGGGAGAAGTTAAACAAACAGAACAAAAGTTCCTAACACATTATAAGCCAAAATTTCAAATCAAAAGCAAATCTGACAAACAATATGAACTAATTTTATAAACGCTTTTCTCCTGAGGTAAAAGAATTTTGTGATGGGTCTAAAATGTATTTCAAATCTAATCTCAGCTCAAACGTTGTTAGTTAGTTTTCCGGATATTAACATTTCAATGGAATTTAAGGGATTAGTTCTCTGACTGACTGGGCATAGAATTTGGGCATGATGGTGAAAGCACTGAATCCTCGCCATTAGACCACAAAACCAAGAAAGATTTTTAAGGCTAGTTAAGTTGTCACAGTAATCTTTTCATAGGTACTTGTAAGACAGCTGTGAGCTCTCTAAAAAGTTCTTTTTTGAACACAATCAATTCAAAGGATCCATGGTCTGGTCAGAGTCTGGATCTTCCCCAGTGGTGCACCCAATTTCAACAGTGGGTCATCCAACAAAGACCAGAAGGTCTCAGAGAGGGCATAGAAGAGAAAGCCCCGTGATGCCCCAAAATTTACTCCCATAGATAAACAAAGATAGTAAAAGAGTCCTGTTGCCACAGGTGGTTAAGAATGGTGTTTGTGTGCCTCTAGTATCCCCCAAATTTGTGGGATGCCACCAGTCACAGACCCACTAACCTGTGACAATGGGTAGGCCCTCCTGGGATTGGACTTTCCCAAGGTTAACTTCGCAACAAGAGTTGAGATGACAAAAGCTCTTTATGGACGAGACATCTTAAGACACACTCCCCTGAGAGCTTGGTATGTTTGGAACATAGAGTGTGTGTATTAAATAAAACTGGCCACCAGACATGAGCCGATGCCCACTTCCCCTATATGGTGGAAGCCAAGAGAAAATGCTCTCAGTTGTTCACAAACCAAGTTCCAGGACATAAGAACTAGAAGAGAGAGGAATTTATCCGGGTTTTGTTTCAGGGACCAACAGCAAAGTTTGTACCAGTCTCCAGTGCTGGTTCGAGCAGGCTTATAGGGGTCCTAGGCCTGTGTTCTCCCCTATGGCACCCTTTTAATGACACAGAAAAACAAAGACAAGAGAAGAAGAAAATAATAACACTATTTCTGGAAGGAAGAGGATCTGACAATATGAACATTCATACCAAAGTACCAAAAAGTACACCAGAGTCACTACAACTGCAGAGTAGTCACACACATCCTTTTCTCCTATCAGTCGGGAAGAGACAGTGGTCTTTACTGCCCACCACTTGACTAAATTCCACAGAGAGAGAGCAGAAGTCTGAGTGATAAGAAAGCCTTACCTTTTTCTGCCAGCTTCCAGAATCTGGTCTTCTCCATCTGCAGCTCAAGAAGAGCAAGGCAGCTTTTGGTACGCTGCTCACAGCACCATGACTCTAACTAACTGCACCATAACTGCAACTAACAAAGACAGAAAGAAACACCAGAGAGACAAAAAAGTTATTAACTCAATGAGAGTATAAAAGATTATGCATATGTATTTAGATTTTAAGTTTTCTAAAGATTCTACCAATACCTAATATGGTGTTCATACATAGAACATGAAGTACTTCTGCTTGATAAATATAACAGCAAATATATCAATTAGAATTGCTTAAACTGAAAATACAAACTATAGTGTCTTAAGGATATGTTTGTTTATACTTCTTATGTAACAAGAAGTCTTAACTGTAGGTAGCTCAGGACTGGGGAAGTCGCCCAGTGGAGTCGTGAGTCACTGAGATAAAGACCCCATTTTAACTCTCTACTTATGGGCACAAAAGGGCTGCTTTGCTTCCAAATATCAATTTTATATCCCAGATGGAAAGTAAATTCTGGTGCTAGCTGATTCTGTTACTTTTCAACATGAGAAAAATAATTTTATTTTATTTCAAGAAAATCCACCTGGGAGACTTTATCTTAGATCTTATTTTTCAGAATCATGCCTTAAAGTTATCCTCAGGAACAAGAAGGATTTGGGAATTAAGATACGTGACAGGACATACTGCAACCCTGAACACAAAATTTTCTCTGTTAATGAAGAAAAAGGGAGACTGGATATTCAATAGAAAACTAGCAGGGAAAAGGCAAAGCAAAACAAGGTAGATTTACACATCTATATCTATATCTGTATCTGTATCTACATCATCCATATCTATTATCTATCTAAATGTAAAACCTGGTGAAGGCAGGACCATACCTTGTTTATCTCTGAATTCTATAACTCGTAATGAGGCTGGGCACATATAGATATTTGTTGGTAATCATATCCAACACCTTAGATTTGGAAGAGGCTTCAGAGACCATCTATTTCTCTTCCTCTTTTTATACAGGTCATGTAAGATTCACAAGAAACAAACTGACTTGCTCACAACCCACAGTGGCGTTGTCTCCTGAGTTCCTATTCCTCCACGTCCAGCTATGTACTCTTTTTGTTTGTTTGTTTGTTTGTTTAACTCTGTCTTCAAAACCAGGGAATTATAACATAACAGATTTTTTTTTTTTTTTTGTCTTTTTTTTGTCTTTTTTACTGGCCGGTAACGGGATCGCAACCCGCGGTGTCGCACCCGCACCGGGGACCAGCAACGGGATCGCAACCCTCAGTGTTGCGCCCGTGCCACGCTCAGCCAGTGAGCAGGAACCGGTCACCACATGGGATCCGAACCCTCGGCGGGAGCGCCGCCACGCTCCCAAGCGGCGTACTCTCCAGTGCACCACCGGGCCGGCCCCAGCATAACAGATTTTGACAGTCTACATTCTTTGAGGTTTCTGAATGGTTTTTATTCTGAATATTGTTACCATGCCTGTGTCTAGTAAGTAGGTAGCTGAAGAGAAGCTATACAGAAAATTAGAAAATGCTCTTTATGCTAAAACAGAAAATTTGCTTGGCAGAGGTGAAGCAGACAGGTAGAAGGTAATATTGAAATACAACTGTCATCATACATGCCTAGAATGGGGTGAGAGTGAAAGCACAAGAAAACCATATAAATAATGTCCATAAGTGTGTGGAAATGGTGATGATAGTGCACGGGAATCTCTGTGTAATGACAGAAGGACAGAAAATAATGATGAAGTAAATCTCTTCTCCTAAGAGCACAGGACACATACTGAACAAAAGCGAAACAATATTTATGTAGAAATCTTTTCCGTAATGCTTTCATTTAAATTCATGTTTCAAGTTTTAAAAGATATGATGTTTTAAATTATATTGATTGCTTTTTAGCATGCTTCATCTATTTACAGCAATAAATCTTTTGTTCAACAAATATGCCACAGATACAGTTGGACGGAGATGAATAGTTCCCCAAAACGGACCTAATTTTTGAAGAGTTATTGGCAATAATTCTTACTATAACACAAAAGAGGAAAATAATTCTCCCTCCTGTTTTGTTGTTTGTCATTATAATTTTCTGTGTTTTTATGTGGCTAGGATGATTTTCTCATATAATTGTTCCTCTTTTATAATTTTAACTAATACTCAAAGAGTGATATTTTAAAAGATGCAATTAAAATATTAAAAATTGCTTTCTAAGTACTATTCTTGCTTTGTATTCAGCCTCTCTATATACATGACTTCCTAACTTAGTCCAGATCAGTTTGCAAAAACCATGCCTATATGTATGTTTCATGGTGTAATGCATATAGTCTTGACTTTACATTGTAAAAAGGAATTTTGATTGAGTTCCTCAGCAAACAAACAAGTATTAGATTCAATCTTGCAGTTCCTCTATCAATTGTCTGCTTCAGGATAGTCATACTTAAGGAGAATTTTTTTTTTTTTCTTGGAGGCTACCATACTTACTCCACTTTTCGGAATTCCTAGATGCTATCAAATAATAACAGCAGACAGTAGTCTGGCCTGGCTCGCTGAAACCTTATAGTCCACCTGGGCAATGGCTACTTTTGTAGCACTTACATTTGAATCCTTTCCAGCTCTACAATGCGGTAATCTGGCAATTATCTGGGATCAGTCACTTTTGTTTTTTGCTTCTCAACCAAACTGATGCCTAGCAGCTGTGAATATCAAATTTTGCATGAGTTTCTGCAAACAAAAGAAACAATTGTAGCACATGCTTCTAAAACCATATAGTCAGTCAGCAGGAGTTCCTGTCACATAGTTACAGATACTTTTAGGTCAAATTGATAAGGACTGTTTGCTAAATTATCAACAGCTAACATTCCACTCTTAAAAGGATAGAAGTTGCAATCCTGCAGCTATCAATTTGGTGGTGATTAGGTGTGAAACACTAACCTTTATGGAAAAGCAGAATGCAGAAAGAAAAAAGTTAGTTTGGATCACTCTTAAGGATTGTGCTTGCTAAATTACAAATGTTAGAAAAAATTGCTTAAATTAAACCATTTAAAACAAAGATATTTATTAGCTATCTTCCATGATATTGAAGTACTTTATTACTATGCCAAAAAACAAGAAAATAACAAAAACTGGGGAGTGGCTCTTCAGGAGGTGTTTGTTTGACCTGTTTTCCCCTTTCCCTCCCTGAGTCTCATCAAGTGAGGGATTTGATAGAGTGCTGGTGTGTGTGAGCACAATTCCTTAAGCTCTAATGCCCTGCTCCTTAACAGGGTCAGACCCTCAATTTTATAACTGTGGACAATGGTGCATTATTTTTTCAAGACCCTGATATGTGACACTTGGAGATGGAGCCAGTGCAGAGAAGCAGCTGCTGCTTGCTCAGCCATGCCATCTAAAACCCCTTTTCTCTCCACCCCAGTGCAGAGCCAAGTGACTCCTTTCAGAGACAAAATTTGAATCCCTGAGTTTTCAGTAAAAGGAGCTGGAGAGGAAATGTTTCACAGGGTGTGCAAATACTCTGCCAAAGCAAAACTAGGGGTATTTTTAGTATACACTTAACAGCCAACTTATGGAATTTTGTAAATTTTCTTAAATGATATGTAATGTTTTAAGTAAGTGAGGGGTTTTTACATTTGCATATTTTAGTTTCACAAAATGTGCTACCATAATCAATTGTTTTTGTTTGAAAAAAGTCCACATACAAACACAATAAAATGTTCATGGGAATTTTATACATATTTGTCTGCCTATTTTTTATGCAAGTTCCACAAAGATGGGGACTTTGTCTTATTCTCCACTGTATGCTCAGTCCCTAGAATTATAAGGATGTCCCTAGAAGGCCATAGTGGCTGCTTCATAAGTGACCTGGGAAGCCAGGGTTTTAGTCCAAATTCTGCCTCAAGAACTCTAGCAAGCTACTTAACTTCTCTGTGGCTACTAAGTGTAAAGTGGAGATAATTATATCTGAAGTTTTACATCAATTTTATTGAGTGCTTACTCTTTGCCAGGCTCTGTTCTAAAAACCAGATTTCAACAGCAAGAAACACAGAAGAGACCCTGCCCTAAAGGAGTTTCCACTGAAGTGGAAAAACAAATGATCAAAAATAAATTCCCACGTTATTGAGGTAGCATGGTACTGTATTAAGTTATTAAACAGTTATTTGCTGCTATCAACAACATTTTTTATTCCACAAATTCAGAAGTTTATCAGAAGTCCATAGGGGCTTATTAGGTGAAACTGGGAGTCCTAAACCAAGACAACCAGAGGTGCCAGATTTAGAGCTATGAATCAAAGAAACTTCGAGAAAGCTGAAACCCAAAATGCTAACAGAAAAGTCAGGGAGAAAATCATGTGGAGAGGGGATTAAAGACAAATACATTTGAGTTTTAGAGTCCAGATTTTGACAAGGGAAGAGTAAGCTTAAGCAAGATGGGATAAAATCATTTGGGAGGATAGAACGTGTTGCTGAAAGATATTATAGGGAAGCTTAGGCATAATGTTGAGGTGGAATAGTCAGGCTTCAAGGGCTGTGAGGAGAAGACGGGAATTCTCCAGGGTTGGATTAATCAAGTATCTTTAAAATTTTCTCCTCAATTAGCTTTTGAGTAATCCCTTCTTGTATCACTATTTTAATAATTATTTTATACTACAATGTATTTCCCTGACCTATTACAGTCTACCTTAAATTAGTTTTTTTTTTTTTTTTTTTACCACTTTCTGAAATATACAGGAAACTTAAAATGACTTAATTTCATACATTACTTATTGCTCTTTGTGCTGGCCAAAGCCTTAAAATCTGGACACAAGAAATGGCTTCTCTTCACCACCCACCTTTATAAGACCTGACTTGGATGTTTTAATTTCCTGTCTGGACACTTGACACTTCCGTGGTTGATTGACATTAAGAAAAATCCTCTTCTTCAAGGTAGACCCTACCTTATAGCCTAGGGATATAACCCTACTTCATGATGTCGAAAGTATAATTCTGAAAATAATTTGCAATAAATGTAATATCTACTCAAGATGTATACAGAATATGGTGGAGGTAATATTTTTTCATATATTCAATGAGAAGATTTAATTTCTTAAAAAGCAATATTTCAAGAGTTAGGCCAATAAAAACAATTTGAAAAGCCAGAGCTGGCATCCAAAACTATTTTAACAAATGGAACTATAATGGATGCCTAGCTATAATTACTACTTAATAAAACTTTGATTTCCAGTCGAATGATCCTTTTGAAGCAAAACTCTAATGTCTTCTTGTTTTAATTCTGTATTATTCATCTATGAGAATATGATTTAACATTTTTCTGCTAAACCAGCCACTAAAATAAAGTCCTATTCTTCAACTTTGCAATAATGATTTTTTTTTTTTTTTGCTATGAATGGTTTTCCTGTGATACATGTTTACATGCAACTTTAATTTACTTTCAGTTTTTAATCATTCAAAAGCATTTAATATTAATGGGACTGTTTAGTTCCCTTATTCAATGTAATAATTAATATACTTTGGTTCATGTCTTTCATCTTTTGTGCTGTTGTCGTCCTTCATTTCTGAATAACTTATAATTCCACAGGACATTGTATTATTGTATTTTTTATTAAAAGATAAAGGAGCATGACACGCTCTGATCTTAACATTTACCTCGATTTCATACACACACACACAGACACACACACACACAGACACACACACACACACACACACACAAAGTGAGAGAGAGAGTCATGGCATAAACTCTACCAGTGTGCATTTACCTCGATTTCATACACACACACACACACAGACACACACACACACACACACAAAGTGAGAGAGAGAGTCATGGCATAAACTCTACCAGTGTGCCCCTTTTCTGACTATAACCACTTCAGAATAAACCACTATTGTATTCTAACTTCTTATATAGTATGCAATCATTACTGTTTGGTTTCTTTCTTTCTATATAATAGCCGTGAGATTAGTCCACGTTGTTGTGTATATCATCAGTGCATTCTTCCTCATTGCTGTGTAGTGTTCCATTGTACAGGTATACCTCCATTTTCATCCATTCTTCTGTTGATAAGCTTTAGAGTTGCTTTTAGTTTTTGGCAATTATAAATAACTTATGCGAACATTCATATATGTCCTTTTGTGAACATTGATATATGCTCAGTAATGAAATTGCTAAGTCATAAAATGGGTATACTTTAGGAGATAAATGTGAAACTGTTTTCAATAGCACCTATACCATTTTTATACTTACACCATCAATGGGGCAGTTTTAATTGTTCCACTTTATTGCCAAAACTTTGTTTTCACAGTTCTAGTAGGTGTGTGATAGTACCTCACTGTACTTTTTTGGTTTTTTTTTGGTAGCTGGCCAATATATCATTGCATTTTTAATTTGAATTTTTGCATTCGTTTTCTATTACTGCTCTAACAAATTAGGACAAAATTGGTAGTTTTAAAAATCTCACAAATCTATGTCATACACTTCTGTAGGTTAGAAGTCTGACACAGTCTCCCTAGGCTAAAATCAAAGTGTGGACTGGGATGATTTCCTTTTGGGAGTATTCTGGGTACGATCTATTTCCTTGCCTTTCCCAGATTCTAGAGGCTTCCCAGGTTCCTGGCTCATGATTCCCTTTCTGTGTCTTCAAAGAAAGCAAGATTACGATTCTTCGACCATCCTTCTTAGTTACAGCTTCTGCCCATCCACTCACCATCACCATCTTGAAATTCTGTGCTTCCTTCTGGATTCATTTACGTGAATCCTGAAAAACTTCCCTGAATATTTTTCTGCTGCAGGTCTTTCGGGATAAATTGCCTGAGCTTTTGTTTGCCTGAAAACATCTTTATTTTACCTTAAGTTTGGAAGGATATTTTTGTGGACTATAAAATCTGAGACTAGTTATTTTTCTTTCTCTCAAGAGTTTAGCACTGTATTCCATTTTCTTAGGTTATTATGCTATTTGTGGAAAATCAATTATCATCACTCTTACTATTGATCCTTTGAAGTAAATGCTTCTTTTTTCTCTTGGTGCTTTTAATTTACTTTCGTTTTCAATTGATTTTAGCAGTTTGACTATAATGTACCTAGGGTAAGCTTTCTGTATAATTATCTTGTTTAGGATTTGCAGAACTTCTTTATTCACAGATTGACCAAATGTCTTTCATCAATTTTGAAAAATTCTTTCATTTATTTCTTCCAATATTGTTTCTTCCCCATTTTCTTTCTTCTCTTCTGGAATTCCAGTTAAATGTACACTAGATTATTTGACTAAGTCCCACATCATTTCTCTTAAGCTCTGTTCTTTCCAGCTTTTTCTCTATGCTTCCGTTGCAGTATTTTCTTACAAGCTGTTAATATATTTGCTAATTCTACCTTGTTTCGTTTAGTCTTCTTTTAAAGCCCTCCACAGTATTCTTAATTTCAGGCACTGTATTTTTCAGTTCTAGAATGTTCATTCATTTCTTTTTATAGATTTCAATTCCTCTTTGAAAATTTTAATATTTTCATCTGTTTTGTACTTTTTCTCGATATTTAATAACTTATGAAATATATTATATGAAATAGATTAGTCGTAATTATTTAAAAGTGTTTGACTATTAAATCCAATACCTGGATTACCCATGGGGCTGCTTTTATTTTCTCTTTTTCTCTTAATGATTTGTCACCTTTTCCTGGCTCTTCCCTTTCCAACGTATTTTGTTAAGAATACAAGAACTACAGAGCTAGAGGTGATATTCAATTTATTTCATACAACAGTAAATTTTGGCATCAAATTCTCCTCTTTCTCTCTTTCTCTGTGTATCTACACACACACATATGCATATGTACACATACATATATTTATACATACATATATATGGAAACAACAAGCTAAGATGATAAAACAAAGTTTACTGAATTAAATGAATAAACTGACCATTACAAGGTATAAAATTCGTACCTCTGTCAATGTTGGAGTGATACTGCTATTTTAAAACTTTTGAAGAAAATTAAGACCAAAGGAACTTCAAAGTTCAAATCAGTGAGGACAAGAATAGAATTGATGCATTTTTTTTTCCTTAGATTCTTCCAGGGGAATACAATTACAAGCACTTTGGAAGAGACTTACGATAAGAAACATTACATATCTCAGAACACTATTAGCTATTTACCTTAGTTAACTGACAAAATATGGAGGGAAATTACAAATCCAGACCATCCTTACTTTCCATAGGATTCATTATAATGGCCATAAGAATGCAATAGTTATGTAAGATTTCTATGTATGGGCTTTTCTTTGTCATTAACCAAAAAAAAAATTTAAGTAAAGAAATACTTGAACATTTTAAACAGTTTTCTTGTTATATAAATTCATTTTCTTGGTCAAGTCACTGAGCTTTAATATGCCCTAGTTTTCCCATCTTTAAAATGAGAGAAATAAAAACTATACATATTTTAGGTCTGTGGTTTGGCCAGTAGGATATATCTAATGAAGTGTCAAAATAACAAATGTAATACAACACATGTTTAAATCTATAGTCACTGTTGGGAAAATAGAATAATCAGGCCCCCTTGACATATTCACATTTACAACTTTTCCATTTCTTCTCTTCTACCTCCTACATACTAACATGAATTTTTTCTTTGCACCCTCACCTTTTTATTCCACCACCCTCCCATTGTCCTCTGAATAAAGTTTTACTCTTGCTAGCCTAAGTCCCAAGCTTTAGTTGACCAAAGGTAGAAAATGTAGGCGGAGAAAGATAAGGCCAAGAGATCACTGGAAAGACTATGTTATTCTTCTTTGCTGGGATATTCCCCACGCCTTCCCTTATTGCAAAAATTGGGTATCTAAGCAAAGAATAGAGAAAGTAAAACAAAACTACCACACACACACACACACACACAAAATCAACAAAAATGTTTTACTTAATCTATTAGAGTAAAAAAAGGAACAGAGAGTAAGCAGCAGATTTGGAGGATGAGAGAATATTCAGGTGTGTGAGAGTCAAAATAGAGAAAATGGGACTTTAAGAAGTTCAATTTTCGGTTATGATTTAGATATCCTTTAATATTCTTATGTAAATGCATTTCTAGACATTAAATTATTTTTAGCAGCTTGATTGTGTCTTTAATTGGGTCACTAAAATGAACTTGAGCCACAGGGAGTCCATCTGGATTCCTCTGTGACGTGAGCCTGTCACTAATGCTTTGCATTTTGCCAAAGTCAGTGGTATGTTTCTCTTTCTGTCCTCGTGTTTCTTGACCTTCTGACAGAATTTGGCAGGATTCATCATTCCCTCCTTCTGAAACACTGTCCTCTCTCAGATCCTATCACATCACTTTCTTTAGTTTTTCTTCCAACTCTCTGGCTACTCTTCACCTGTGAGCTTGTCCGTCTCCCTATGACAGCAGTTCTTCAGGACCCAGTTCTAGGTCTCCCTCCCCTGCACATCCTCTCCTGTGGGGAGTGTCCTAGTCCTGTGGTTTTGAGACCATCAGTGATTTGATGATTCCAAAATTTATATCTGCAGTCCAAACTCAGATACTTATGTACTTGAAATTTTTACTTGAGTGTCAGGCTAGGGTTTCAAAATTAAAATTCTATAACTGAATTTCTGCTTTTACTCTTAATGTCTCTTTTCCTGTATTTTAGCAAATGACTCTACCATTCGTTCAATTCTATATTCCCAGGAATCATCCTTCTTTCCTCTTTTTCCTTTTATCCCTACATGTAATCCACCATGTCCTATCAATTCTTCTAAAATATATCTCACATTTACATAAGACATATCTGTACATTTCTTTGCATCTTCCCCAGCATGATTCTAGTTACCTCTCACATCTGTACATTATTCCTCTATTACTCTTATTCAACTAAATCTTCAAACAATTATGGGATAACATTAAAATACACATACAAACTGAAGCATAGCAAAATCTAATATAATTTTTCAGTGGCTTCTTATTTTCTTTCAGAGAAAATCTGAATTTCTAATATTGGCCTGTAAGACCCTGCATGGTCTGGCCCAACTTTACTTGTCCAGTCTCATATCAGTTTTCCTCTCTCCACGTTCTAGCTGCATAAACCTATTTACTTCTTAAAATGTTCTAGCTCTTTCTCTTGTTATGGACTTTGTACATATAATTGCTTCTCTCTTAAAAGCTTTTATTTCAATTAACTACATTTAGACAATTGCCATATTACTGGATGGAACTTAAATATCACCTCTTCAGAGATTTTCCCTGATTAGCTTTCTTTTATTACTCCTTCAGGAGTATCTGTGTCTGTCATAGCATTTGGTTATTTGCAACACATTCATTGGTTACTTATTATCTTTCTTTTTCATTGAATGGCAACCTACAAGGAGCAGGGAATTTGTTTTATTCACCAAATGCAGTGCATGGCACAAAGAAGAAATTCAATAAATCTTGGCTACATAAAGAACTTTTAAAACATGAATTTATTTCCTGTGATCTATCTTGGTTAAGTATTTGCTGGGTCTTTAACTCACAATCTTTTAAAATAGGTATTTCTTAAAAACACAGTTTTTTAAAGAAAAATACCTAACTCATATAACTACTACAACCACTTATTTTGTGTAAACTCTTTTCTAGCCACTAAATGAAGCTCTCTTATATGCTCTATGTCATTAACTGGAGTATTATTTCTATCTCCATTTAATAAAAATAAATAAATTGAAGCTGAAGAGGTTAATTTCATAACCTTATGGACTTGAATAAGGTAATCACAGTTTCATAATGCCATAAAGTTTTGTATTGTTCACTGTAGAGCTAGGGCTGGGGTCTGGAGTTCACAGACCCCTCGAGACCATTCACAAACCCTTCACATGCAGGTCTATGAGCTAGGTAACCAGACAAAAAGATCCTTGGAGCCTTGGCTGAAGGACACACAGCACTATGAGCTAGGCAGTACAAGGAGAAACTCAGAAACTCAACTGGTACCTGAAAAGTCCAAAGGAAAACTGAAACTGAGCAGCTGCCAGTAGAGTAAACATGCTCTATTGTTAGACAGGAGCTCTCTGCTGCCAGCCTGCTTCACAAACTGTAAAACACACAAAAGCAAGTAACTAGAAAGATATATGGGTGCACATGCACATTAACTCCACCCACACAACTTGTTTACAAGAAATGTGGAAGGAGCCTGACTAAATTGTTGGGTTGGCAGATCGGGAGGACCAGAAAACGGCAACAAAGTAGCGACGGAGGCTCCATCTTGTTAAACTCCACCCCTCCCCTCCATCTTGTGAACTCCACCCCTCCCCTCCATCTTGTGAACTCCACCCCTCCCCTCCATCTTGCTAAACTCCACCCCCTCTTTCCTCTCCTCCCTCCCTCCCTGGAAGGCAGGAACAATTTCTTACCATATATGGGCAAAAAACCCACCAACAGCCCTCCCCTATAATACCTGCTTGTATCCACCCTTGGTGCGACTTCCCTGGCCTCACTCCCTTGCAGGCTGCAGAACCTTGCCTGAGAGTGCTTCCATTAAAGCTTGCCTCAAGCCCTTTGCCTGGTGCCACCACCGATTTGCCAAAACCTGGGAGGAGGTTGAGGCCACACTCCAGCGGGAGGCCTCCCTCCTCTCGTTACCAGGACCACATCTGAGCCCCTCGCCTCATGACACCAGGTAAGTTCCCCCGATTCTGTGCCCCAATCTGGGTGGTCCTGCCTGAAAACATGCAGCTGCATCAGGACTACTCTACCGAGTCACCAGGTGACTCCCGCTTGGTGCCTGAGGATTGGGAGGTGTTCCCCTCCTCAGGACAGCCACCTTCTCTCCATCTGCAGCCCAGGATTCCAAGTGGGGACGCCTGTTTTAATCCCCAGCCTCCAAATTCGACCCAAAAACCCCTTTGGGTTGCCTGCTGGCCAATCTCAAAACTTTGGGCCTCTCACAAGACTTGAGAAGGCACCGCCTTATTCATTACTGTTTGGTGGCCTGGCCCCAATACCAATTGGACAATCAGTCTTGATGGCCTCTCGAGGGCACCTTTGACTATCAGGTCCTCATAGATTTGGACAATTTTCACAGGCGCCAAGGCAAATGGTCCGAAGTTCCTTACATACAGGCTTTTTAGGTCCTATGCTCTCGTCCCTCCCTCTGCACCCGATGCTCCATTTCCCAAGTCCTCCTCACTTCGACCACACTGGCTCTGTCTGCCCCTAAAACCCCTGAATCCTTCCCCTCTTCCCCTCTGTCCGAACCACCTGAAAACCTGGCCAGCCCACCGGCTCAGGGACCAGCAATTCTTTCCCCCCTCCCTATCCAGAGCCTCCTTCTCCCCCTTCCCTTACTCCTTCGGCACCTGCCCCATTGCCTCATGCTGAGCCAGTACCTTCACCCCCCAGTACCTTCACCCCCTGGCTCACCTCCCATTTCTGCCTGGACATGGTCCTGAGTAATCCCACCTACCCCCGACCTGGTCTGCCCCTTAAGGAAGGTCACTGGCACCGAGGAAGTGGCTCGAGTTCATGCACCCTTCTCACTCCAAGACCTCTCTCAAATTGAAAAGTGGCTGGGTTCCTACTCTGCCAACCTGGGAAACTATACCAAAGAGTTCCAATATTTAGCCTAAGCAGATGACCTAACATGGCACAACTTACATGTGTCCAGACTACAACCCTCACAACCAAGGAAAGGGAACGCATCCAGGCTGCTGCCCGAGAACATACAGATCAGGTCCATTTAACTGATCCAACCATGCTGGTAGGGGCTTAGGCAGTTCCGACCACAGACCCTGGGTGGGACTATCAGAATGGCCAAGATGTCCGCCAACGCCACAACCACATGGTTCAGTGTCTCATCACCAGAATGCGGGCGGCTGCTAATAAGGCCGTCAATTATGACAAACTGCGGGAAATCAACCAAACCCAGATGAAAATCCCACTATTTTCCTTAACAGACTCACTGAAGTCTTACTTCAGTACACCCGCCTATACCCCTCCACCCCGGCCGGAGCTACTGTCCTGGCCACCCATTTTATCTCTCAGTCAGCCCCTGATATTCTAAAAAAATTAAAAAAGGCAGAGAAGGGCCCTCAAACTCCCATTCCGGACCTGGTAAGAATGGCATTTAAAGTTTTTAATGCCTGGGAGGAAACAGCCAAACTTAAAAGACAAGCCCGGGTCCAGCAGAAGGTCCAACTCCAAACCCCAGCCTTGGTGGCAGCCCTGCAGTCGGCTGGCTGGAAAGGGGTAACCCAGCGCCCCCCCTCTGGGGGCCTGCTTCAAGTGTGGCGCTGACAGACACTGGGCCTGTCAATGTCTAAATCCCAGGGTATCGACACACCCTTGTCCTCAATGCCGGAGGATGGGCCACTGGAGATCTGACTGCCCCGACATCAGAGGGTCCCCAGCACCTCCATGTGGAGGAAACTCTGAGCCAGTAAGTCCTGCCTTCCATCTCCTTGGCCTGGATAACAACTGACAGGGCCCCAAATCGGAAACCCCTCTCACCCACGCCAAGACAGGGTCGTGCTCCAGGTAGCAGGTAAGTCCATTTCCTTCCTGTTGGACACAGGGGCTACCTACTCTGTTCTGCCTTCCTACTCGGGCACCAGCTTCCCCTCCCCAGTGGTGGTCGTGGGATTTGACAGCACCTCTTCTAATCCACAGACCACCCTGCCCCTTTCCTATAGCCTGGATGGGTTTCCCTTCTCTCATTCTTTCCTAATAATCCCCTCCTGCCCCCTCCCCCTCCTCGGCTGGGATATCCTTCACAAACTTCAGGCCACCATTCGTCTCCACTGTTTCCACCCACCTTATTTTGGCCCTCGTTTCACCTGACCTTTCCCAATGGCCCCACTTCCCACCGTCGGTAGACCCCCAGGTTTGGGATACTTCTAAGCCAATAGTAGCTTCTCACCATTCCCCAGTAAAAATACAGTTAAAAGATCAGACCACCTTTCCTTCCCGCCCTCAGTTCCCCATTTCAGAAACCCACCAATGAGGACTCAAATCCATCACAGATCGGCTCTGCCAGCAAGGACTCCTTATACCCATTAGCACCCCCTGCAGCACCCCCATCCTCCCTGTAAAACAGCTCACCAGGGCCGGCCCGGTGGCGCACTGGATAGTG
>NW_007734989.1:49296-58491 GCF_000696425.1 Galeopterus variegatus
TCCGGTACGGGGGCAACACTGAGGGTTGCGATCCGTTGCCGGACACGGAAAAAAGCCAAAAGCCAAAAAAAAAAAAAACCAGCTCACCAGAGCCTAACACCTAGTGCAGGATTTAAGACGTATTAATGATGCCGTAGTCCCAATCCAACCTATGTACCCTGCTCTCCAGCATTCCCCCTACCACTTCCCACTTTTCCGTTTTAGATCTCAAAGATGCTTTCTTCTCTGTCTCCCTTCATCCAGACTCTTATTTTCTTTTTGCCTTCACTTGGGAGGACGCTGACACACATACTTCGCAACAACTTACCTGGACTGTTTTGCCACAAGGCTTTATAGAGATAGTCCCAATCTTTTTGGCCAGCCTTTAGCAAAAGATCTTAATCTTTGTCCTCTAAAGTACAGCACCCTCCTCCAATATGTGAATGACCTCCTTCTTTGCAGCCCCTCTTTATCCTCTTCCCAAGAGCATACTGCCACCCTTCTCAATTTCCTTGGGTCTAGGGGTTATCAGGTCACACCTTCCAAGGCTCAATTTTGCACCCCCATAGTTACTTACCTAGGCACATGCCTAAACCCCACTTCCAAGTCCCTTACAGGGGACCATATCCTCCTCCTCCAGGATCTTCAACCTCCCCAGAGTGCTGACGACATCCTCTCCTTCCTGGGCCTTGTGGGTTTCTTCCGACAGTGGATCCCAAACTTTGCCCTCCTAGCATGACCCCTATACAAGGCAGCTAAGGACACCCTGCACAGACCATTAACTGACCCTACCACTTTTAAACACCTTTTCTCTAGGCTATGGGATTGTCTCACTGCAGGACCCACTCTGGCTCTCCTGGATCTTTCAAAGCTCTTTCATCTATTTACAGATGAGCGTTCTGGCTCGGTGACCAGCCTCCTGGCCCAGCCTACAGGACCGGCCTATCAGGCAGTGGCATACCTATCAAAACAGCTAGATGTCACGGTCCAGGGATGGCAGCCGTGTCTCAGAGCGTTAGCAGCTGCTGCCTCCCTGACCAGAGAAGCTCTCAAGCTTACTTTGGGCCAACCCCTCACTGTCTTCTCCTCCCATTGCTTGGGGGACCTGCTCAGCCACAAATCCCTCACCCATTTGACTCCTTCCAGGATCCAACTGGACCACCTCCTTTTCGTCAAAAATCCCCAGATTTCTTTATCCACCTCCCCCTGCTTACACCCGTGACCCTTCTGCCTACTCCCTCCACTACTCTCGACACGTTACATTCCTGCCCTCAACTTTTAGAGGACTTTATTCCCTCACACCCAGGGCTCTCTGACTGGCTCTTATCTAATCCTGACCGTGTGCTTTTTGTAGATGGTAGTTCTCTCATTGTCCTGGATGGCCAAAGGCATGCAGCCTATGCAGTCCTTACTCTAGATACCAGCTTAGAGGCTGTATCCCTTCCCCTCGGAACAACTTCTCAAAAGGCAGAGCTGATAGCCCTCACTCAGGCCCTCCACCTGTCCAAGGGACAACGGGTCACTATATACACAGATTCCAGACAGGCTTTCCTCATCACCCATACTCATTCTGTCCTCTGGCAAGAACGAGGATTCCTCACTACTAAAGGGACCCAAATAATCAATGGGCCCCTCATCTTAAAGCTACCCAAGGCCCTTGGCCTCCCAACTGAGGTGGCTATCATTCACTGCCATGGCCACCAGTCCTCTAAAGACCCTATATCTAAGGGCAACAACAAAGCCAATTCCACAGCACAGGCTATGGCTCTAGGATCCGCCCCAGCTCCTCTCCTTTTTCTCAACACAGCCCATTCCCCCTCATATACCGAAGAAGAAACTCAGACCCTCAAGCGGTTGGGGGGAATTATTGGGGACAAGGGTTGGATTTTTATCCAAGATAAGGTTGCCCTCCCAGGCCACCTAGCCCACAGCATCATTACAAATATCCACCCATCCCTCCACATTGGCCCAAAAGCTTTATATTGGTTCCTAGAACTCCTTTTCCATAACCCATGCCTCCGAAAGCTCATTGAGGAGGTTCATCAGTCTTGCAATACCTGTTCTGCTATCAACTCAAGGGGGTATTCTCAGGGTAGGACCTAGCCATCAACTCTTAGGCCATCAACCGCGGGAGGACTGAGCTTGATTTCACCTACATGCCACATCACAAAACCTATCATTACTTACTAACTTTGGTGGACACCTTTACAGGATGGATTGAGGTTTACCCCACAGTCCGAGAAACAGTAGATGTGGTAGCTGCTGTACTCATTGAACATATCATCCCAAGGTTTGGCCTCCTACAGACCCTACAATCTGACAATGGCCCAGCCTTCACCTCCAGTGTCACCCAGCAGGTCTCCAAAAGTCTGAACATCACCTGGAAACTCCACATCCCTTACCATCCCCAATCCTTGGGTAAGGTTGAGCGAGCCAAGGGCCTCCTCAAGAAGCATCTTACTAAACTTTCCCTTAAGACCTGCTTATCTTGGCCAACCTTCCTCCCCTTGGCACTTACAAGGCTCAGGGCCACTCCTAGGGAACCATCAGGCCTCAGCCCTTTTGAACTCCTCTACGGATGGCCCTTCCTGCTGACCCACAACTTTCCAGCCTCACCTCCTCCCCTTTTATCCTACCTACCCTACCTAATCCTTTTAAGGGCCCTTTTGCGAGCCCATGCTAACTCAGTTACTCCCACCCCCAGGGACCCCACTGTGGATACTCCCCAGGTTTTAACCCCAGGGGATATTGTCTTACTGAAAGAACCACATCCAAAAACCCTACAGTGGTGGACTGGTCCCTACATGGTGGTTCTAACCACCCCCACAGCCTCTGAGGCCCCCTCCCAAGATGTATGGACGGCACAGTCCTTGGGGCCTACCCGGGTTCGGTTATCACGTCACCATTCTCCTCCTGACTCTGTCTCTTAGTCCCACCACTACTGATTCAGGAAACAGATGGAGATTTTAGTTACCAGAAACCTGGACAAAGTGTGTCTATCTGTGCAGAATTCTGCAAGTGTTAAAGCAGAAGCTTACTGAAAAAAAGGGGGTAAAAATGCTTCTTGAAAATCAGACTGCTATGAGAAATGTTATCAGAACTATCAGCATACATTTTTTCCCCGGGGTTTACTGGTCAAACAGGGTTTCATTTATCTCTGCTAGAAGGTTTTAAGGCCAAAGTTGTGAGTGCAGCCTAAACCAGATCATTCTGTATGCAATTCTTAGGCAAATGAGGCTAATTTGGTATTGTTGCTAAAAAGGAAACAAGATTGTAGGAAAAGAGGAGATATGGGAAAGCTATGAAGATGTCATTGTGGTTAGGAAAGTTAAAAAGAAAAAATACTTTTGTGTGGGAAAGCATCTTGTGTAGTGAGTTTTGTCCTAGAACAGAATGGCTGGATTGCTCCAGAATGGAAAGAAGTATGGGGACAAAGAAAAAAAGTTTAAGCACGTCACAGAAGGTCTGAGTAAGTCGTACTAGTGGTTTGTGAAGGGTGAATTTATAAAATAATTTTGCAATTGCCAGGCCTCAGTTAATTTCTCTATCCCCGTTTTTTGCCTTGGACCCCCTCACTGCAGATAGAGGTGGCACCTGCACGTTCCTGACAGAAGAATGCTGTTACTACGTCAATGAAACAACCCCTACGATGCCTCTTACTCAGCAGCAAGTAGCCAGATCTGAGTCGTCGCCCTATAACAACAAAAAAAGGTCAAAATGTTGGGCTGGCAGGATCTGGAGGACTGGAAAGCAGCAACAAAGTGGCGACGGAGCCTCCATCTTGTTAACTCCACCCCTCCACCCTTTACCCTCCCCGGAATTTCCCATTGGCAGGGTAATGCCCCAGGGCCACATCACCCCTCTTAGGTGGGAACTGGAAACTGAACCCTGCTCAATTCCATACCATATATGGGCAAAAAACCACCAACAGCCCTCCCCTATACATACTTGTTTGTATCTACCCTGGGCTCACTCCCTTGCGAGCTGCGGAACCTTGCCCAAGAGCACTTTCATTAAAGCTTGCCTCGAACCCATTGCCGGGCTCCTTTTATTACTTACCACCACTGATTTGAACCGGACATACTTGGTATATCTAACCAAACCAGAATTTGTCATCAATTCAGGGATGAGAATTGACAGGAAACAACAATAGATCTCAATACAACTAATGATTAAATTTAATAGCTCTAAGTCAGACTATGTTTTTTTTGCCTTGGACCCCCTCACTGCAGATAGAGGTGGCACCTGCACGTTCCTGACAGAAGAATGCTGTTACTACGTCAATGAAACAACCCCTACGATGCCTCTTACTCAGCAGCAAGTAGCCAGATCTGAGTCGTCGCCCTATAACAACAAAAAAAGGTCGGAATGTTGGGCTGGCAGGATCCGGAGGAACAGAGAGCGGCAACAACGTAGCGATGGAGCCTCCATCTTGTGAACTCCACCCCTCNACTTGTGAACTCCACCCCTCCCCTCCATCTTGTGAACTCCACCCCTCCCCTCCATCTTGTGAACTCCACCCCTCCCCTCCATCTTGTGAACTCCACCCCTCCCCTCCATCTTGTGAACTCCACCCTTTCCCTCCATCTTGTGAACTCCACCCCTCCCTCCATCTTGTGAACTCCACCCCTCCCCTCCATCTTGGGAACTCCACCCCTCCGCTCCATCTTGGGAACTCCACCCCTCCCTCCATCTTGGGAACTCCACCCCTCCCTCCATCTTGTGAACTCCACCCCTCCCCTCCATCTTGTGAACTCCACCCTTCCCCTCCATCTTGTGAACTCCACCCCTCCGCTCCATCTTGTGAACTCCACCCCCCCTTTCCTCTCCCCCCTCCCTCCCTGGAAGGCAGGAACAATTTCTTACCATATATGGGCAAAAAACCCACCAACAGCCCTCCCCTATAATACCTGCTTGTATCCACCCTTGGTGCGACTTCCCTGGCCTCACTCCCTTGTGAGCTGTGGAACCTCGCCTGAGAGCACTTCCATTAAAGCTTGCCTCAAATCCATTGCCTGGCTCCTTTTATTACTTACCACCGCCGATTTGAACCTGACATAGATCATCCTATTTTCCCCACAATCCACCTCTTCAGCGTCCCTCGCTGTACAATCTACGTGTTAAAAGTCTTCGGCGATGTTCCCTTAGTGAGGATAAAGGACCCATTTATTTATACAACCTATTGTCTGTTCGATATGCCTTAAGGCTAGTCTTGTAGTTGTGTCCTTTAGCCACACATGTCCAGTTAGTAGTCATCATTGGTGTGATTTTCCATGGGAATATTGTAGTCATACTGATGTGAAGTTCAGTGCATATTCAGTAGATGATCACGCCAATGTATGCATGTGCCCAGTTGACGCTGGTGCAGTGCCTGCAGCCAGAACACTATGGGTGAAAAGACAGAAGGGTTATTGGTACCAACAGGGGAAGTTCTCACCCCTCTGGTAAGATACATGCCAGTTTGTCATCCTGAGAAAGGATGGCTGCAGGAATAGGTATCTTAAGTGGTTTGGGGCCCCACAAGGCCGTACAAACAGAAGACCAGTAATTCTCTAACTTTGGCAGTGATCCTATAAGATCCATCTGCCACTGTGTCAGGGGCACTCTCACATGAGTTATCTGCCCATCAGGGGCACTGGTCTGCTCATCAGGAGCACATCTGCCTATCAGGGGCATTTTTTCTCAGGTTTATGTGGCACCAGGCAAGCCATCAACCACCTGGTCCTGCAACCAGCATGCTGCATTCTTCAAATAGCCATCCAGCTACATCAGCTGCTGGAGCTCTCTCTAGCCCTCTTACCTTAGCCAGTGCTTCAGCTTCATCATTGCCAATTCAACATGAAGCTTCCAGCCGATTTGAACCTGACATAGATCATCCTATTTTCCCCACAATCCACCTCTTCAGCGTCCCTCGCTGTACAATCTACGTGTTAAAAGTCTTCGGCGATGTTCCCTTAGTGAGGATAAAGGACCCATTTATTTATACAACCTATTGTCTGTTCGATATGCCTTAAGGCTTGTCATGTAGTTGTGTCCTTTAGCCACACTTGTCCAGTTAGTAGTCATCATTGGTGTGATTTTCCATGGGAATATTGTAGTCATACTGATGTGAAGTTCAGTGCATATTCAGTAGATGATCACGCCAATGTATGCATGTGCCCAGTTGACGCTGGTGCAGTGCCTGCAGCCAGAACACTATGGGTGAAAAGACAGAAGGGTTATTGGTACCAACAGGGGAAGTTCTCACCCCTCTGGTAAGATACATGCCAGTTTGTCATCCTGAGAAAGGATGGCTGCAGGAATAGGTATCTTAAGTGGTTTGGGGCCCCACAAGGCCGTACAAACAGAAGACCAGTAATTCTCTAACTTTGGCAGTGATCCTATAAGATCCATCTGCCACTGTGTCAGGGGCACTCTCACATGAGTTATCTGCCCATCAGGGGCACTGGTCTGCTCATCAGGAGCACATCTGCCTATCAGGGGCATTTTTTCTCAGGTTTATGTGGCACCAGGCAAGCCATCAACCACCTGGTCCTGCAACCAGCATGCTGCATTCTTCAAATAGCCATCCAGCTACATCAGCTGCTGGAGCTCTCTCTAGCCCTCTTACCTTAGCCAGTGCTTCAGCTTCATCATTGCCAATTCAACATGAAGCTTCCAGTCCTCGCCTGTTCCCCAAAGACGAGCACCTTGGCCTACTCCCTAATCGAAATGGAACATTTAATCTGCCTCCTCAGGAGCAATCAAAAAGTCCTTTAAATCTATTGAACGTACCTTGCTACCTGTTTCTAGATGTTTAGTAAAATGCTGTTCAGGGCGCAATTGTTGCCACAAGGCAAAAAGGACTGCATTTGGCTGCTGGTCAGTTTTCTTCCTATCAACCCCTGCTGCAAGCAAGTCAAGCCACATCTTCTTATGGCTACTCTATTTTCTTGGGGGTTTGGTCTTAGCCACCTTTTGGACCCCTTTTGCTTGTCTTCTATCCTCTATTTCACCCAAGCTGGCTATCATGGTTGTTTTCTCATGTATAGGACAACCAATGTATGGGGCCAGTATGGCTATCAGTGACCCAAAGGACGTTGATTGGGCATTTTGCAGCACTATGTCTCTCATGCTGCCTGTAAAATTTTCATTGTCCAGGCCACGAGTGTTCACATTAAACATGGGCAGCCGCAT
This sequence comes from Galeopterus variegatus, assembly GCF_000696425.1. Classification (NCBI taxonomy): domain Eukaryota; kingdom Metazoa; phylum Chordata; class Mammalia; order Dermoptera; family Cynocephalidae; genus Galeopterus; species Galeopterus variegatus. Next base: position 56,452 of record NW_007734989.1, read on the forward strand.
CCCCAGCTCCCGAATTATTTGAACTAAGTCAGTATACATTTGCCATTTACTAACGATCTTGGGCAGTTCTCCAGCATTTGCCCACATGGTTCAGGCAGCTGCATTCACCCATTCCATTAACGAGTGATTACCTCGCCCTGGTGCATACCTGCGGCTATTCTGCAGCTGCTGCCTCAGGGACGGGTGCATGGTGACGGAGGCCAATTTTTCCATCTCCTCACCAGAGCATACCACATTGTCCACCCCTAGGTCCCATAACTGCAACAGCCAAGCAGCCAGGGGCTCCCCCTGTTTCTGCCAGAACTGTCCTCCCAAGTCAACTAACTTAACCTGGGTATCTGGGATATAGGTGGTAAATTGGGTCACCTGTGGATTGCCCACTGGTTGCCTGCCCGGTCCCATATGCTGCTCGTGTTTCATTTTCTGGTGCATGACAGGTCGTGCCTGGGGACGCACGGTCTCCCCCAACTCACCACTGGGTTCGTCATCCTCCCTGGTGTGAGAAGCTGCAGTGGCCAGTCACTGCATGTTATCCTCCAAGACGTTTATCTGCGATTCTAACAAGTCTGCTTTCTGCTTCGAATCTGCCAGTAGCTGCACGTCATCTGCCAACAACTCTGCTTTCCGCTTCAAATTCTGATCAGTTTGCAGCACAGAGCAAAAGCCAGGCTCCGGTCAGCAGAAAAATGGCCACTGGGCCCCCACACGCTCAAGGACAGCCACATTTCCTCCCCCTCCCAAGGGGTTTTCCACTATAGTACCTGGTCAATGCTGACTTGCAGTGCAGTGAGCAGCAACCAGATCCCGGTCAACAGGAAGGTGGCCATAGGGCAGAGCATATTCAAAAGGAGCCACATTTCCTCCTTCTCCAAGGGCTTCTTGGCTCCTGTACCTGCTCAGAATCCTGTCACAGACTACCAATTGTGGCATAATCCTGCCAACTATGCCAATTGTAGAGCTAGGGCTAGGGTCTGGAGCTCACAGACCCCTCTAGCCCATTCACAAACCCTTCACATGCAGGTCTATGAGCTAGGTAACCAGACAAAAAGGTCCTTGGAGCCTTGGCTGAAGAAGGAAGAGTCTCTATTCAGCACACACAACACTATGAGCTAGGCAGTACAAAGGAGAAACTCAGAAACTCAACTGCTACCTGAAAAGTCCAAAGGAAAACTGAAACTGAGCAGCTGCCAGCAGAGTAAACATGCTCTATTGTTAGACAGGAGCTCTCTGCTGACAGCCTGTTTCACAAAATGCAGAACACACAAAAGCAATTCACTAGAAATATACATGGGTGCACATGTGCACTTATTCCACCCACACAACTTGTTTACAAGAAATGTCGAGGGAGCCTGACTAAATTATCCTATTTTCCAGCAGAGTAAACATGCTCTATTGTTAGACAGGAGCTCTCTGCCGCCATCCTGTTTCACAAAATGCAGAACACACAAAAGCAATTCACTAGAAATATACATGGGTGCACATGTTCACTTATTCCACCCATACAACTTGTTTACAAGAAATGTCCAGGGAGCCTGACTAAATTATCCTATTTTCCCCACATTCACCCTTCTCATCTTTGAGCAAGCCACTAGCAAAGCAATTATCCTGGGACCATGGTGAGTGAACTTCTTTTTGTGTGTGTGTGTGTGTGTGTGACCAGTAAGGGGATCACAACCCTTGGCGTGGCGTCACCCGCACCGCGCTCAGCCAGTGAGCGCACTGGCCATCCCTATATAGGATCCGAACCCGCAGCCTCGCACTCCCAGCGCCGCTGCGCTCCCAGCGCCGCACTCTCCGCCAAGGGGTCGTCCCGGTGAGTGAACTTTTACAGTGAACTCTCGGTACACTCCATGCTGTTCAACTGCAGGGCTCATTGCTCCCTCCCAGAATGGTCCAAATCCAAGGATAAAGAAGCATTAGAAATCAGCCTTTAAAAGTTTGCACCCTTCATGACATATACATGAGTTGAAATTACATGCTTACTTGTAAGTCTTTTTGATAACTTCTGATTTCCCTGGGGGGTGGGGGGGAGGCGGGGAC
>NW_007734989.1:59261-62207 GCF_000696425.1 Galeopterus variegatus
CCGCTACCTGAAAAGTCCAAAGGAAAACTGAAACTGAGCAGCTGCCAGCAGAGTAAACATGCTCTATTGTTAGACAGGAGCTCTCTGCTGACAGCCTGTTTCACAAAATGCAGAACACACAAAAGCAATTCACTAGAAATATACATGGGTGCACATGTGCACTTATTCCACCCACACAACTTGTTTACAAGAAATGTCGAGGGAGCCTGACTAAATTATCCTATTTTCCTCACATTCACCCTTCTCATCTTTGAGCAAGCCACTAGCAAAGCAATTATCCTGGGACCATGGTGAGTGAACTTCTTTTTGTGTGTGTGTGTGTGTGTGTGTGTGTGACCAGTAAGGGGATCACAACCCTTGGCGTGGCGTCGCCCGCACCGCACTCAGCCAGTGAGCGCACTGGCCATCCCTATATAGGATCCGAACCTGCAGCCTCGCACTCCCAGCGCCGCTGCGCTCCCAGCGCCGCACTCTCCGCCACAGGGTCGGCCCGGTGAGTGAACTTTTACAGTGAACTCTCGGTACACTCCATGCTGTTCAACTGCAGAGCTCATTGCTCCCTCCCAGAATGGTCCAAATCCAAGGATAAAGAAGCATTAGAAATCAGCCTTTAAATGTTTGCACCCTTCATGACATATACATGAGTTGAAATTACATGTTTACTTGTAAGTCTTTTTGATAACTTCTGATTTCCCTGGGGGGTGGGGGGGAGGCGGGGACTAATTCTACCACTTATTCTGGTTATCAAAAACTTAATATCCTTACTTCACAATGATTAATGTGTCTAGTGACCCATTCAACATTTCCTATTTGACATATTTTGGTAATGTACAAACATTGTTTTCTCATTTTAGAAAATGGCATGGCCAACTAAGAGAGATTAGTTTTATTGCCTGGCATTCCAGCATTTTCCTACCATCTAATGACCAGACACAGTACAATTTAGCCTGAAGTGAATTTAGTTTATCCTGAGCAGGCAGTAGATAGTGCAGAAGCCCTGGGGGGCGGGGGGAGGATTTTTCTTAACATTTCTGTCTTTTCTTGTGCTAAATAGCACCCGGTTGAACCCAGCAGCTGCTGAGGATCACAGTAAAATAAAGCACCCCTGAGGAATCTCTGTAAAATAAACAAAGTGTGTACAGTAATCACTTCAGTAGATTAATCAGATGCAAACTATTATTTAATGAACTCTTTTCTAAATTTAAAAGTAAAAAAGAACATTTTTATTTTTTATTTTATTTTATTTTTTTTACTTTCCCTAGAGAATCACTTTTACTTGAATCTTTGAAAATAGGAGTTGTATTTAAATACAATGGTGTATAACAGAGTGGAATGCAAAATATACATGAATTTTTAAGATAAGATACGTGAATAAAGAGATTTGGGCCCAGTGGCTGCCAGTTCCTGGCTCAGGCTCAGATTTCCCAAGTTGGGGGGTATCACTGTGCCTTTTCTGGTATTTCTGGTCACTTGAGCAGAAGTTTTCATCATGATGGTTGTGCACAGTTTTCCTATCGGAGTCTCTCTTGTTCCTTTCCAGTGGGGTCAGAAGGTAGAGATGCTACTAAACAGAACATTAAACTGGAAACATATCATTCACGTAGGGATTGATAATAGAGTTGGTAAATTATTCTTTATTAGTCTGTAATCTTTCCACTGTTTTTTCTCCATTTTTCAAGAGTTCATAATCCTTATTTCCCCTCTCTTTTTCTTTTATTCAGTAGTTATTTCGTTTAGTCCTTTTGATGATTTATATTTTCTCCCTTTGATTGAATTGATAACCTTCCCATCACAACTGTGGATTGAATCAAATGAAACATTTCATTTTGCTTGGACTTTGTACACTAGCACAATTAGTAATACCCAAGTTTTAAAAACTGGGCCTTGCAATGTAGGATCTGTATATTGGCTCATGTATTACACTAAAAACATTGTGTGATTGAAAGCTTAATAATTACATTGGTAGCTGATTAGTAATTGTAGAAAATTAATAGTGCAAAACATGAAGAAATCAGCTTTTCATGTGTTTTTTATTAATCTAACGCTTGACAGAATTAGAACAATAGTGCCTCATTAATCCATAGGTCACTTATTTGGTATTTCCAACTATGCCAAACATAGCTGAGAACACAGTAAGTAATCCAGAAAGCCCTCTAAGTGGAAATAGATGTTACTGAATCCCAACTTAATACTTATGTACCTTGTTCTCAGGACAGTCCCTGAGGCCCTTATTGGGGAATCCTCTTACAAATTTCTAACCATTACAGCGCTTTGCTTTCTCATCCCACGATAGAGTAAAGCTGCAAATTTGAAGAAGGGGTACCGTAAAGGTATCAATTAACAAATAACATTGAGTTAAGAAACAGGAAAACAAAAATTTACATAGAAAAAAAAATCCATGAATAAAATTAATATAGGAATTCAAAAAAACCATAGCAGTCTGGGGCCACTTTGTATTGTATAAATAAATGGTCTAAACCCTCCCCTAAGAGTTCAGCACCTTAATAAATTAGAGTTGTTTTAGCTAGCATTTATTGAGCACTTACTATGTGTTTTGCATCTGCATTCTAAGTACTTTGCATATATCATCATTTAGTCTTCAAAACATCCCTAAGAGGTAGAGATAAGGATTATCCTCATTTTACAGATAAGGAAACTGAGACTCTGGGAAGTTAACTTTTCTAAGATCACGCAGCTTGTAAGTAGTAGTGCCAGGATTTACAGCTTGGTTCTAGAACCTCTGCTCTTAACTGTTCTACTATTGTTAGCCTTATTCTTATCTGCATTATCCAAAAAGGTGGATTCATGTACTAGACATTTTAGCTAAGACTATACAGATAGAAATAGTATGTTTAAAAATATTTTCATTAAAAATAGCTGAAATTGAAAGAAAAAAAATTGTGTTGAAAGTGGTAAACCAGTATCTGGGGAATTCCAAAGTGGAAA
>NW_007734989.1:63742-64811 GCF_000696425.1 Galeopterus variegatus
AAATTGGGTTCTTCCTTTGATTTCAGTGAAATCACTTTATTCTCTTCCTCGATTTATCATTAATAAAACAAGGTAATTTTTCTTTTAAATGAGTCAGATTGGAGATTCTAAAAGTAATTAATATAGTTTAGGTTTCTTAATGGATTTTAAGGATCAGGTATTAGTTATATTTCTATCCTGTGTAGTAGCTAATCTCTGCAGATAAACTGTACTTTCTGGTATTTTCCTCTTATGTATTCTCCTCAGGTACCTTAAGTCTGGGCTGACTTATGTAACTCTTTCTTTCTTTTTTTCTGCTTTTTTAACAAATACCATGTGGGAAAAATGATACTGTGTGACTTCAAAAGCCAAGGGACAAGAAGCCGTGATTCTTCTGGCTACAGAACACTTGATTGGAAGAATTTAACTGACAATGTGTAATAATTCTTACTACCCTAAATCTGTCATGTTGTGAGGAAGATCGAGCTAGTCACCTGGAGAGGCCACTGAGAGAGAAATGTCAGGCCAGCCCCATGTCTTCTAGCTATCCCAGCTCTGCTCCGGACATTTGAGCAAAGGAACCAACTTGGATGTTTAACGCAGTATAGCTTTCAGATAAGTCCAGACCTACTTTCCACCTGGGTGTAACTCCATGAGTGACCTCTAGTAACTCGGTATAAATAGGGATTGTGTATAACATTATGATGNAAACTTTCTTCCAAACAGTTCTCCATAAGAGAGGAGTTAATTACATTAATAATATTAAATTCTTACTTAATAGATATTGCTTTTAGCTCTGTATGTAAAAGTTAAAAGAATTCCCAAAGTGACACAGTCAATGGTAGAGATAGGAATAGACCTATTTATGTGTTAAAAACTTGATTTTAGGACACCATGATAATGTTTAAATATGAGTTTCGGCAAAGCATTGAATATAACACAGTGCCTGAGTGCCTGATACACTCAAATGTTTATTTCACTTCCTTAAAATTAAAGATATATGCATTTACTGTGAAATTAAAGAGAGGGTTTTGTTTGTTTGTTTGTTTTTTCCTTTTTGTCTTTTTTACTGACCGGTAACGGGATCACA
>NW_007734989.1:66494-69969 GCF_000696425.1 Galeopterus variegatus
AACTCCATGAGTGACCTCTAGTAACTCGGTATAAATAGGGATTGTGTATAACATTATGATGCGAATAGCCGAAGAAAACTAATCTCTTACTGGTTTGGAAGGACAAGAAGCCTATTCAGTCTTGCTGATCAGTGGTAACCTTCATAATTTTCACAGTTCTTACTGAGCCTTCTGATATTACTGTGAAGGTTTGGATAAGATTCATACCTACAAATCTCTTAAGCTCAGCTGAGGCAGACAGAGCTCATTTTAAAACGTTGCAATATATTGCAAATAACCACTATCAATCCATGTCTTTTGTAGTTTCTATTAGAGGTTTTTCTAGTCATACTGAGAATGTTATTACCATCGAGAATATCCTCTCTTTAGAATATTCTCCCCAAAGAAACTAGTCAAAATAGTTTTGAAGCCTCCGAATTGTCAAAAGAGTTGGTAAACCATAGACCTGGATGTTTTGTCATATATGGTCTGAGGAGTCAGAATTCCATACTGACTTTCAAGCTTGTATGTGGACACACTCACTGCTTAAGAGTTTGATTTTGTTTATCTAGAAACAGTTATGTTACCAACTTTAGAAAAATGTTTCAAAAAAAGTATGCTCAGGATTGGCTATAAAGATTGCTATGAAACTACTTGATTTCCATGAAAATGTCAAGGCATTTAATGTGTATGTAGTTCAAATTTGTATATGACATTGTTTTTACGAGGTAAGCCATTAATCTCTCAACAACTTCTAGCATCTACTGGATAATTAGAGCCACAACACCATTTAAATGAAAACAGTGCTGCTAACAAACAGCTATTCCATCTTCTTAACCATTTTCTTTTACAGAGACTGCAATGATACAGGACTCTTCTCCATTCGAAGAAATTAAACACAGTATTCTTCAGGACAGTGTGAAGAAAAGTCTTATTCCCTCCTGAAATAAACAACACCAAGACCCTGAAGAGAAAATGGAATAATTTATAACAATTTACAAAACTCACGAGAAGACTACAATAAGGCCTTTCAAAGACCTTCATTAGGACAAAAAATAATAATAATCTACTCATATTGGGGGTGTTTTGAGGGTATATTTATGACCAATATATCTAGTCTTTGTTCTAATTACATATTTACAAGTATAATGAGGGGACATTAATTCTATCACAGAGTTTTATCATCTGTTTTAACATTTCAATTTTTAGAATTATTTAGATAATTAGGTTTTCTATTGGAATATTCTTTACTGTTCTAAAAACTCCATTACGTTAATCCATTCAAACTTCCTACCCTAGCATTAAGTGAGACAGTAGGTAAGGCATAGGCTCTGGCAAAGACAACCATGTTTCAAGTCTCAGTTCTATCATTTTCTAGCTGTCTGATCTTGGGTAAGTGCTGAATTTCTTTAAGCCTTAGTTTTCTCATTTGTAAAACAGGAATAACAAAATCCTAACTACTCGGGCTGGCCCGGTGGTGCACTCGGTAGAGTGTGGTGCTTGGGAGTGTGGTGGCGCTCCCGCTGAGGGTTTGGATCCCATATAGAGACCGGTCCTGGTTGAGCGCGGTGCGGGCGCGACACCGAGGGTTGTGATCCCGTTGCCGGTTGCAGTACGGGCGCGACACCGAGGGTTGCGATCCCATTACTGGTCACGAAAAAAGACAAAAAAAAAAAAGAAAAAAAAAAATCCTAACTACTTGGCATATGGTAAAAGCACAGTTCATAATAGCTAGTATTACTATGTACTCAAAGAAGAACACTAATAATGAGCAACACACTCACTGGCACTCTGACATTTTCCTTATCATTAAATCACTTAAAATTTAATGATATTTTATTACAATTAATCAAAGAAAACTCTGTGGGCTGTAGGTGCACAAAACAAAGCAATTTTGCTATTACAGATTACTTAAAATGTAGATATCTAATTAAGATGACAGTCTAGCCTCTACACAAGACAATCATGTATTATGAACTATGATATAGTGTACAGTAATTAGATTTGAAATGTTTTGATTTATATTCATATCCTAATGGGATCTTTACAGAAAAAGAATTCTTCCAGTCTTGCATGGAATTAAGCACCCAATAGATGCTTGTTGGTTGAATGCAGGAAGGAAGGGAGGGAGGGAAGGAAGGAGAGAGGAAGAGTAACCTCAAACTTTACTGTTATATTTCAAGACTAATGAGTTCCTGGACATTGCAGAAAAAATAAAAAATGTGCTCTGATCTAATTTTCTGTGATTATTTTCAATTTGGGGAAGGATACAAAAAGTATAGTGGTATAGAGGAAAAATAATATTGGCTTTGGAATCAGATAGATCTGGGTAGGTCCAAATCACCATCCTGCTACTTACAAGCTTATACACAGCTACCTAGCCTCTTAAATTAAGTTAAATCAGCTTATTTGTTTGTAAATGGAGATAATAATAGTGCATATGTTAAGGGTAGTTATAGTTATTAAAGAAGATAATGATTCTAACATGTGAAAGATTATGGTAGGAATAAAAGGATATAGTAAATATAGAAAAGCTGGTCTGTATTAAAGGAGTTATAGGCAACTGGGGGAGACAAGTTACAGCTAAGATAACAAAAGAATAATCCAATAATCCCCAGGGGATATAATAGCAACAACAAATGTCTTGATAAATTTATATTGCTGATTAAGGTTAACATTAATAATAGCATAATGTAATTGATTTTAGTTTTTCTAAATGTAATATGTTTCTTGAATTAGGATTTATTTTATATCAAAATCCATGTAATTTTGTGCCAGTGGGATAAAAATTCTACTGAAAAAGCAAGTGCATGTAATCACATTTATACTATACCTATGCTCCCAGGAATGTTATAATAAGTGAGAAAACATGTTTATTATTTTATGTCATCTATATGAAAATGATCCTTTTCTTAAATTCTGATTCAAAATATAGTTTTATATTAAACAAATGTTGAAATTCATAATTATTCAAGGATTTTTTCCATCCTGGAGTTAATTATGTTTTCATTTTAAGAGATATTAATATTTCAGCCTTTATGGCCAGTGGATTTGGAAGCTTGTTTTACTTTTGCATAATTTTTACTTGGCTACATACAAAACTGAAAGAGAAAATGTTTGGATGAATAAAAAAAGAAAAAAAGAGATCATATTAATACATTCTGGAGTAACTAGCAAAATATGGTTACACCTTTATTGTCCTCTCTGCCAAATCAATCATATGCAAAGACAGAGCTCATGAATTCAACACTTTTAATCATTTATTTTTTTTTAATTATGCAAACTCATTTTACATACATATATTTTATGTAAAATTTAAGTCAACATACAGAGTAAATTTAGCCCTTTCTCAACATGAAATGGTGAGTAAGCCTGGATATTAATGAATCTATATTCTTTTTTTTAAGGTTGTATTAATATTTGATAAAATTATATGAACTAAAGCAATAATCATCCAGCCAGACCATATATATATTCTAACCTTGGGCTACTTCTC
>NW_007734989.1:70504-72667 GCF_000696425.1 Galeopterus variegatus
AATCAATCATATGCAAAGACAGAGCTCATGAATTCAACACTTTTAATCATTTATTTTTTTTAATTATGCAAACTCATTTTACATACATATATTTTATGTAAAATTTAAGTCAACATACAGAGTAAATTTAGCCCTTTGTCAACATGAAATGGTGAGTAAGCCTGGATATTAATGAATCTATATTCTTTTTTTTAAGGTTGTATTAATATTTGATAAAATTATCTGAACTAAAGCAATAATCATCCAGCCAGACCATATATATATTCTAACCTTGGGCTACTTCTCTATTCAGTGCCTAAGCATGCCACCCAAAGCTTGACCTACTGGAGGAATTTCTTTTGCCACTGACTTTCAAGACAAGTCTGTGGTGCAGCTGTTGTCATTTTTGGTTTGTATCCATATGCCAAGTAGATCCATTCATATGACAAGCTTGGACCTTTTCACCCTTTTTCAGCTGGTGGTAGAGGCTGTTCTGTATGGCTACAGACATGGAAGAAAGTAGAGGCAGTGCACTAGCTTCAGTCTTATCAATGATTGCTTTTTAATTTTTTCAGATGCATCCAGTTTCTGAAAGAAATTTAAGAGGCAGAATTTTCTATCTTGAGCTTCACAGATAATTTCAGTACACACTAAAATCACAAAAATCTAAAACTAGATATGCTGAATAATTTTAAGTCATATATAATAAGATTCCAAAAATGGATTTGCCTACAAATATTATTAGTGCATAATTACATTAACCAAAAATGTTACTTTTTCTCTGAAAAAAATTAAGATTGATATTGATATATTAAAAGATGAAGATTTTCCATCGCTTATAAAGTGCTTAGAATCAGATATATTTGACATTTTTGTGCTGTTATTGTACCTTGAATTCTTCCAATGACAGAAACTTCATAAAAATAATTTCTTAAATTTTGTTTGAAACTTCAAGTTGTTAAATCTCAGAAAAGGTTCAGATGTAATTTGGTATAATTTGTTTTTTTTTTTTTTTTGAAAAAAAGTATTTATTTTAAAGGATAGCAATGCAACTTTTACTTGTACTATAAAGAGTTGACAAGCAGGATAACTGCCTTTAGAAACATAGGTAGTTTTCCTCTGCATTCAGGTGAGTTAGTATTAGGAACTCAGGAGTTTTCAACTTCAATCAAAACTTTAATAGCCCGCATAAATTTAATCATATTGCAATGGTATAATAAGATTATAAAGAAAAAGCCACTTTGTTTTAGTTGTTTTACTGTGCACTGAAGAAAACAATGTTTGTTTCAATAAACTTGAGAGTTCTGTAACATGTCTTGACTATTTCAGAAAATGAACCACAGACTTTTGTTTATAATATCATGCAAATATAGATCCATAATCCAAAGGAGATAAAAGATACTGGGAATTGGTTTCAGAAATAAAATAGCTGCAAGTTTGGTTAAAACTAATGAGAAAAACATCTCATTTTTTTACAATTTGAACAAATACAATTTCAGCTTTTGGGAGTCAGGGCAGTGCCTTCACAATTACTAAAATTAACACATGCACATGCATACTGCTACACACATCTGTAAGAACATTTCTACACTAAAACAGTAATTTAACTTTAATCTTGGGAGTTCATCCAGCCAACCATAAAATATTATTTTCTCAGGGCTTTGTGTTATTATACCAACATGCTTTGTAAACTCCTACAACAAATGAGGAAAAAAATGTAAATTAAAATTAAAAGCATAATATACAAAAAAAAAATGCATTTTTTCGCAATTGATCCTTCTTTGACTGGTGGAAGTGTTATGGAACTGACACAACAAGGAAGGTTCAGACTTTCAGGGGTTGGAGAGTCAGAAAGTTTATTACGCTAGTGGAACTCAGGCAAATTTGCATTCTGAAATTCTGGGACCCCTCCCTGGATCTTACAAGGCTTTTTATAGGCAGGTTAGGCTGGCTCTTTAAGTTTCAGTTTCTATGAATTCACGTGACTTGAGCAGGCAGCTGATCATTAACTGGGCTGACTTCTGGGGGCCCTGGTAGATAAGCACAGTTAGCCACAGAGGTGCTGCATAAGCACAAAATAATTTTTAATCGTGAGTTTTTCCAACAAAAGCAAGTTATTAAGTGAAAGGCAGTTTGTCACCAACTCTTATAAAACACAATGTTGAAAAATATTTAATGAATATG
>NW_007734989.1:73232-77072 GCF_000696425.1 Galeopterus variegatus
ACTTGAATCTGTTTTGATAAATAGAACCTGATGGAAGTGATGCATTATCCAATCCAGCCCTAGCCTTTAAGAAAAGTGATTCTTTATCCTCCTCCTTGGAACTCAGTAGTCGATGTGCAGAGAAACTCAAGCAACTACAAGGAAAGTGAGTACAGAGGAGAATTAATCCTCCCAGTGAAGAGCAAGTGCCAAAATGCCTGCCATGTGAGGGGACCAACTTGAGAAAGAACTGTGCAGCAGACACTATTTGGTACAGAGATAAGTTGTCCTGGTCAAGTCTGCCCAAATCACGAAATCATGAACACATAAGTGACTGCTATTACTTTAAGCCCCTAAGAATTGGGTTGGTTTGAATTACATAGCCATACACACCAAAACAGAATTTGGAACTTAGAAGTGCAGTGGTGATGTAAACAATCTCAAAATCTGTGGCTTCCGAGCTGGGGTGGGGAGGTGGGATGTGTAAAGGCCTGAAAGATCATGAGGAAACTCTTAACGAAGGTGTGAAAGAGAGTGAGGAAAATATTAGTGGAGCTCCATGTTATGCATTGGTGCAAAGTTTGGCAATGCCATAATCTGTGATAATATGGAAGATAGAGTATCTAATGAATTGATGATTAATGAGATTTCTGGGCAAAATTTTAACATGCCAACTCTCTTAACTGCACAGTAAAGTGCAGGAGGAGTGGAATAAGCTAAAAACAGAACTGTTCGTTTATCGAGCAGAATTTAGAGGAACTATAAAAAAGCCTGATATAGTAGGTTTAGAAATAAAATTGTTCTTAATTATCAACTTCTCCAGGAAGCAAAATTTCTCAATGTGAAAAATGGTCTCAGGGCAATTATCAGATCCAAGCCACAATCCTGAACTCGTGACCTCAAATTCAACGACCTTGCTGTGGTTTGAATATTTGTTCCCTCCAAAACTCAGGTTGAAATCTAATTACCATTGTAACAGTATTGAGAAGTGATGCTTTTAAGAGGTTATCTGGCCATAAGGGCTCCATCCTCACAGATGAGGGCAAATTTGGCTCCCTTTTCTCTATGGTACTGTCACCTTTAACCTTGTGATAGTACAGCAAAAAAAGCCCTCATCAGATGTTGGCACACTGATATTGGACTTTTCAGCCTCAAGAACTGTGAGCTTATACATTTCTGTTTGTTACTCAGAACTCAGTCTAACTTATTCTGTTATAGCAGCACAAAATGAACAAAGACACACCTACTTTTCAGACCTCAGGAAGACTGAGGGAGATGCCTGATAGACCTTCTTGGCCATAGCTAAGTGTTGGTAGGAATAATCAGGCTGTGCCTCTTAGAGCCTATCTGCTAGTTAGCTGGGCTTGGATCTTAAGAATGCTGTCTCATAGCATGCTGTCTCTCAGAAAAAAGTAGAGAGGGCATGTCTTGAAGGAATTAATTGTCGATTTTTGTCTCATGGGGTGAATTAGAATCTTAGACACGGGAAGACCACATTAAAAAAAATTAAGACATTACACAGAAAGCTTAGCAACATTTCAAACTAAGAGAACTTTGGACTCCCAATTTTTTATGGGCAAAAAGAAAATTGGGAAAGCTACTTAGCTGCAATCACAGACTGTTTCTCATAGAAAAGAAAACATAATGCAAAAGGATAAGCCAAGAGCCCAGAGAGCAGAAATAACAGACAGTTCTAGGGAGAATGACCATGCCCTAATTGAGCAACTGAAAGGATATGCACAGATGGATTTTTAAATCTATGGATTAATCATTGAGTTATGCCTCCCTGTTCCTGTTTTTGAATTGAGAGGTCAACTTTCCTAGCCTTTATCACTACATGTTCTGTTTGGAAGAGGTAGCTAACTCTTCTCTTCAGTTCATTAATCTTTAAGTTAAAAGGAACTACAGCACCCATGGCATGCCATCTGCACCTGAATCTGGTTTAGATCACGAGATCCTGGACTTCAACGCCATAATGCACGAGGTTTTGAGGATTTAGGGAGAGTTTGATAAATTGGGAAGGATGATAATAATTTATGGCCAGGAAGCAGACTACTATGGTTAAGAATGACCTCAAATTCTTTGTTACTTCCATTATCAAAATGTAGGAACTATTTTTCTACTCTTTGAATCTTGGCTGGGCCTTGACTGTTGTGATCAACAGAATACAGCAGAAGTATTAAAAGTAGAAACTTCTATTTTTTCCTTCAGGAACCCAAACTGAAATAGCCACACAAAAATGCCCACTAGGAAGACAACTGAGACTTCAGCTAAATTCCCAATCAACAACCAGAACCAATCTGCTAGCATGTGAGTGAACCATTTTGAAAGCAGATTATTCAGCCTCCTTTAAGCTGTTGGACCATATTTCCATGAGACAATATCTACTGAGTGTTGGACAAGTCACAAAATCATGTGCAAATAAAGGATGGTTGCCATATTAAGTTATAAGTTTGTTTTTATGCAGTAATGTATATCTGAGACGAACAATTATTAAATGTGTTAACTTTTTACTTTTTAGAATGTATTATGAAATCATGCCCTGAATTTAGCAGTCTAGAAATCTATTTTTTTTGCCCATAATTCTTCCTTGTTTGTACAAGTTAGAGTTCTCAAAAGACCAGGTTATCATATGGATTAAAACATATATGCCTCAAGCATGAAAAAAATCATTTTCTTCATGTTGATGAAGCAACATTTTATTTAGAGATGCTTTTTGAAACAGTGTGATAAAACATCATTAAAAAGAAATAGTTGCTCTCTTGTCTTCTGTTCTCACTCTACCCTCTCTTGAGTTGATATTAGGTACAACTGTAGCTTTAATTCCAGCCTCACTGATAATGATTCTCAACTTGTATATTTTCACTCAGCCCTCTCTCCTGTTCTCTAAAGTGCTACTTCCAATTGACTACAAGAGCATGTCCAACACATCAAAACTAAATTAAGCTCATTATTTTTAACTAACACAAAACAGAATAAAGTAAAAATTGTTTTTCCTTCTGTTTTTGGCCTCAGATAACTGAAAATTGTCATTCTTACAACTCCCTCTCTCTTGTACTTCTGCTTTATTTATTCATCCATTAGATTCTATCTCTCAAAGAGCTCTCAGATTTACTCCCTATCCCCCCATATTCCCTGTCAGTCACTTCCTAAGTTTAAGTCTTTATAATTTCTTTCTCAAACTATTTTATATTTGGTATTTTTTTCATGAAGCAATTGGTAAACCATGCCTTGAACTATCACGAAGTATCATATGTGCTGTTTTTCTGCCCAACAAGATTTATGTTTATATAATTTTTGATTGAGGATGATATTCTTTTTGCCAAGACAAGGTTAAAATACTGTTTTGAACATCATGTTATAAAAAGAATATTTTTCATATTTAATAAAACATGTACATAAAACTTTATACATAAAGGCTAGAGAAACCAAGTGTTTCCATGATGATCATTTTACAGAACATATTGGAGGGAAATATAGAAATAAATTGATAAACAATAAACTCTAAAAGACTATTTTATAAGAAAGATGCACAGGCAAATTGATAACTGATAATAAAGGATCAAGGCTTCCAGTCAAGATGGTGGAATAGACAGTTCCAGCATCACTCTTTCCCACAATTGAACAAATTTAAAACTATTAGAAAGCAATGACAGCCAGGCTGGAGCTGCTAGAGCTCAGGGGAAGAGGAGGAGAGACCTACGGAGTTCATGAAGGCAGGAGAATCCACAGAGAGAGAAAGAAAGGAACACTCACATCATTTCAAATCCTAGCTGCTTTAAGTCTGACCCTGGTGAGTGCACAGAGCAAGAGCTGGCAAAAGCTGCAGCTGTGCCCTTCCTATGAAGTTGCTTGGAGGCT